>NW_017192977.1:0-10029 GCF_001704415.2 Capra hircus
GGCGGCGCAGGAAAGTGATTCAGACGTGCGTGTTCAAGCGCTGGTCTCAGGCGCGCAGGAAAGTGATTCAGACGTGCGTGTTCACAGCGCTGCCGTGGTCTCAGGCGCGCAGGAAAGCAGATGCCAGACGTGATTCAGACGTGTTCACAGCGCTGCCGTGTAGGCGCTCAGACGTGCGTGTTCACAGCGCTGCCAGGAGGCGCGCAGGAAAGTGATTCAGACGTGCGTGTTCACAGCGCTGCCGTGGTCTCAGGCGCGCAGGAAAGTGATTCAGACGTGTTCACAGCGCTGCCGTAGTCAGCGTGCAGCAGAGTGATTCAGACGTGCGTGTTCACAGCGCTGCCGAGGCGCGCAGGAAAGTGATTCAGACGTGCGTGTTCACAGCGCTGCCGTAGTCTCAGGCGCGCAGGAAAGTGATTCAGACGTGCGTGTTCACAGCGCTGCCGTGGGTCTCAGGCGCGCAGGAAAGTGATTCAGACGTGCGTTGTTCACAGCGCATCTCAGCAGAAAGTGATTCAGACGTGCGTGTTCACAGCGCTGCCGTAGTCTCAGGCGCGCAGGAAAGTGATTCAGAACAGTGCGTAGCAGCGCACTAGTCTCAGGCGCGGGAAAGTGATTCAGCGTGTTCACAGCGCTGAGTGTGATTCAGACGTGTTCAGCCGCTGGCCGTGGTCTCAGGCGCGCAGGAAAGTGATTCAGACGTGCGTGTTCACAGCGCTGCCTCAGGCGCGCAGCGAAAGTGATTCAGACGTGTTCACAGCGCTGCCGTAGTCTCAGGCGCGCAGGAAAGTGATTCAGACGTGCGTGTTCACAGCGCTGCCATGGTCTCAGGCGCGCAGGAAGTGATTCAGACGTGTCAGCGCTCCGTAGTCTCAGGCGCAGGAAAGTGATTCAGACACAGCGCTGCCGTGGTCTCAGGCGCGCAGGAAGTGATTCAGACGTGTTCACAGCGCTGCCGTAGTCTCAGGCGTGCAGCAGAGTGATTCAGACGTGCGCGTTCACAGCGCTGCGTAGTCTCAGGCGCGCAGGAAAGTGATTCTGCGTGTTCACAGCGCTGCCGTGGTCTCAGGCGCGCAGGAAAGTGATTCAGACGTGTTCACAGCGCTGCGTAGTCTCAGGCGCGCAGCAGAGTGATTCAGACGTGCGTGTCACAGCGCTGCCGTAGTCTCAGGCGCGCGCAGGAAAGTGATTCAGACGTGCGTGTTCACAGCGCTGCCGTAGTCTCAGGCGCCAGGAAAGTGGATCAGACGTGCGTGTTCACAGCGCTGCCGTGGTCTCAGGCGCGCAGGAAAGTGATTCAGACGTCACAGCGCTGCCGTAGTCTCAGGCGCGCAGGAAAGTGATTCAGACGTGCGTGTTCACAGCGCTGCCGTGTCTCAGGCGGCGCAGGAAAGTGATTCAGACGTGCGTGTTCACAGCGCTGCCGTAGTCTCAGGGCGCGGAAAGTGATTCAAGTGCCGTGGTCTCAGGCGCGCAGCTGATTCAGACGTGTTGTCTCAGGCGCGCACTTTCACAGCGCTAGTGATTCTCTGTTCAGCGCTGCGTAGTCTCAGGCGCGCAAAAGTGATTCAGACGTGCGTGTTCACAGCGCTGCCGTGGTCTCAGGCGCGCAGGAAAGTGATTCAGACGTGTTCACAGCGCTGCGTGTCTCAGGCGCGCAGGAAAGTGATTCAGACGTGCGTGTTCACAGCGCTGCCGTAGTCTCAGGCGCGCAGGAAGTGATTCAGACGTGCGTGTTCACAGCGCTGCCGTAGTCTCAGGCGTCAGCAGCACGAAGAAAGTGATTCAGTGCGTGTTCACAGCGCTGCGTGGTCTCAGGCGCGCAGGAAAGTGATTCAGACGTGCGTGTTCACAGCGCTGCCGTGGTCTCAGGCGCGCAGGAAAGTGATTCAGACGTGCGTGTTCACAGCGCTGCCGTGGTCTCAGGCGCGCCAGGAAAGTGATTCAGACGTGTTTCACAGCGCTGCCGTAGTCTCAGGCGCGCAGGAAAGTGATTCAGACGTGCGTGTTCACAGCGGCTGCCGTGGTCTCAGGCGCGCAGGAAAGTGATTCAGACGTGTTCACAGCGCTGCGTGGTCTCAGGCGCGCTGATTCAGCGTGTTCTCAGCGAGTTCAGGCGCGCAGCAGAGTGATTCAGACGTGCGTGTTCACAGCGCTGCGTGGTCTCAGGCGTGAGTGATTTCAGACGTGCGTGTTCACAGCGCTGCCGTGGTCCGGCGCGCAGCAGAGGATTCAGACGTGTTCACAGCGCTGCCGTAGTCTCAGGCGCGCAGCAGAGTGATTCAGACGTGCGTGTTCACAGCGCTGCCATAGTCTCGGGCGCGCAGGAAAGTGATTCAGACGTGTTCACAGTGCTGCCGTAGTCTCAGGCGCGCAGCAGAGTGATTCAGACGTGCGTGTTCACAGCGCTGCCCGTGGTCTCAGGCGCGCAGGAAAGTGATTCAGACGTGCGTGTTCACAGCGCTGCCGTGGTCTCAGGCGCGCAGCAAAGTGATTCAGACGTGCGTGTTCACAGCGCTGCCGTGGTCTCAGGCGCGCAGGAAAGTGATTCAGACGTGCGTGTTCACAGCACTGCCGTAGTCTCAGGCGCGCAGGAAAGTGATTCAGACGTGCGTGTTCACAGCGCTGCGTGGTCTCAGGCGCGCAGGAAAGTGATTCAGACGTGTTCACAGCGCTGCGATAGTCTCAGGAGTGCAGCAGAGTGATTCAGACGTGTTCAAGCGGCTGCCATAGTCTCAGGCGTGCAGGAAAGTGATTCAGACGTGTGTGTTCACAGCGCTGCCGTGGTCTCAGGCGCGCAGGAAAGTGATTCAGCCGTGCGTGTTCACAGCGCTGCGTGGTCTCAGGCGCGCAGCAAAGTGATTCAGACGTGTGTTCACAGCGCTGCCGTGGTCTCAGGCGCACAGGAAAGTGATTCAGACGTGCGTGTTCACAGCACTGCCGTAGTCTCAGGCGCGCAGGAAAAAGTGATTCAGACGTGCGTGTTCACAGCGCTGCCGTAGTCTGAGGTGCGCAGGAAAGTGATTCAGACGTGCGTGTTCACAGCGCTGCCGTAGTCTCAGGCGCGCAGGAAAGTGATTCAGACGTGTTCACAGCGCTGCGATAGTCTCAGGCGTGCAGCAGAGTGATTCAGACGTGTTCACAGCGCTGCCATAGTCTCAGGCGTGCAGGAAAGTGATTCAGACGTGTTCACAACGCTGCCGTAGTCCCAGGCGCGCAGGAAAGTGATTCAGACGTGTTCACAGCGCTGCGATAGTCTCAGGCGTGCAGCAGAGTGATTCAGACGTGTTCACAGCGCTGCCATAGTCTCAGGCGTGCAGGAAAGTGATTCAGACGTGTGTGTTCACAGCGCTGCCGTGGTCTCAGGCGCGCAGGAAAGTGATTCAGACTTGCGTGTTCACAGCGCTGCGTGGTCTCAGGCGCGCAGCAAAGTGATTCAGACGTGCGTGTTCACAGCGCTGCCGTGGTCTCAGGCGGCGCAGGAAAGTGATTCAGACGTGCGTGTTCACAGCGCTGCCGTAGTCTGAGGCGCAGGAAAGTGATTCAGACGTGCGTGTTCACAGCGCTGCGTAGTCTCAGGCGCGCAGGAAAGTGATTCAGACGTGACAGTGTTCAGAGCAGACGTGCGTGTTCACAGCGCTGCCGTAGTCTGAGGTGCGCAGGAAAGTGATTCAGACGTGCGTGTTCACAGCGCTGCCGTAGTCTCAGGCGCGCAGGAAAGTGATTCAGACGTGTTCACAGCGCTGCGATAGTCTCAGGCGTGCAGCAGAGTGATTCAGACGTGTTCACAGCGCTGCCATAGTCTCAGGCGCGCAGGAAAGTGATTCAGACGTGTTCACGCTGCGTAGTCTTGATTCAGACGTGTTCACAGCGCTGCGATAGTCTCAGGCGTGCAGCAGAGTGATTCAGACGTGTTCACAGCGCTGCCATAGTCTCAGGCGTGCAGGAAAGTGATTCAGACGTGTGTGTTCACAGCGCTGCGTGGTCTCAGGCGCGCAGGAAAGTGATTCAGACTTGCGTGTTCACAGCGCTGCCGTGGTCTCAGGCGCGCAGCAAAGTGATTCAGACGTGCGTGTTCACAGCGCTGCCGTGGTCTCAGGCGCGCAGGAAAGTGATTCAGACGTGCGTGTTCACAGCGCTGCCGTAGTCTGAGGTGCGCAGGAAAGTGATTCAGACGTGCGTGTTCAAGCGCTGCCGTAGTCTCAGGCGCGCAGGAAAGTGATTCAGACGTGTTCACAGCGCTGCCCAGTGGTCCTCAGGCGCGCCCGGAAAGTGATTCAGACTAGCGTCGTTCACAGCGGGCTGCCCCGTAGTCTGAAGGTGCCGCAAGGAAAGAACTGATTCAGACGTGCGTGTTCCACAGCGGCTGCCGTAGTCTCAGGCGCGCAGGAAAGTGATTCAGAACGTGGTTTCAAAAGATCTGCGATAGTCCTCAGGCGTGCAGCAGAGTGATTTCAGACGTGTTCACGAGCGCTGCATAGTCTCAGGCGCGCAGGAGTGGATTCAGCACGTGTTCCACAACGCTGCCGTAGTCCCAGGCGGAGCAAGGAAATGAATTCAGAGTGTTACAGCGCTGCGATAGTACTCAGACGTGCAGCAGAGTGATTCAAGACGTGTTCAACAGCGCCTCGCCATAGTCTCAGGGCGTGCAGGAAAGTGACTTCAGACGTGTGTGTTCCACAGCGCTGCCGGTGGTCTCAGGCGCGCAGCGAAAGTGACTTCAGACTTGCGTTGTTCACAGCGCTGCCGTGTCTCAGGCGCGCAGCAAAGTGATTCAGACGTGCGTGTTCACTAGCGCTGGCCGGTGGTCCTCAGGCGGCGCAGAGAAAGCTGATTCCACGACGTGCGTGTTCACCAGCGCTGCGTAGTCTGAGGTGCGGCAGGAATGTGATTCAGACGTGCCGTGTTCACAGCGCGCTGGCACCGTAAGTCTCAGCGCGCAGGAAAGTGATTCAAAGACGTGTTCACAGCGCTGCCGGTGGTCTCAGGCGCAGCAGGACAAGTGGATTCAGACGTGCGTGTTCGACAAGCGCTGGGCGTGGTCTCAGGTGCGCAAGCAAAGTGAATTCAGAACGTGCGTGTTCCACACGCTGCCGTGGTCTCAGGCGCGCAGTGAAAAGTGATTCAGACGTGGCGTGTTTCACAACGCTGCCCGTACGTCTCAAGGCGCGCAGAGAAAGTGGTTCAGACGTTTCACAGCGCTGCCGGGGTGGTCTCAGGCGCGCAGGAAAGTGATTCAGCACGTGCGTGTCTCACAGCGCTGCGATGGTCTACAGAGGCCGCGCAAGAATTAGCAAAGTGATATGCAGAACGTGGCGTGGTTCACAGCGCTGCGGGTGGTCTCATGGCGCGCCGGAGGAAAGTGATTCGAGAGCGTGCGTGTTCAGCAGGCGGCTGGCCGTAGCTCTCAGGCGCGCAGAGAAAGTGATTCAGACGTGCATTGTTATCACAGCGCATGCGATAGTCCAGGCCGGCGCAGGAAAGTGAGTTCCAGAACGTGCGTGTTACAAAGCGCTGCCTGTAGTCTCTGGCGCGCACTGAAAGTGATCAGACGTGGTTCACAGCGCTGCGATAAGTCTCAGGCGGCGACGCAAGGAAAGTGATAATCACAGAAACGTGGTGGGTGTCACCAGCCGCTGGCGAATAGTCTGTCGCAGGCGTGCAGCAGAGTGATTTCAGCGTGTGTGTTCACAGGCGCTGCGATAGTCTCAGGCCGCAGCAGGAAAGGTGATTCAGGACCGTGGTGTGTTATTCACAGCGGCTGCGAGTGAGTGGTGCGAAGCGCGTGCAGCAGAGTGATTCAGACGTGTGTGTTCACAGACGCTAGCGATATGTACTCCCAGGCGTCGCAGCAGAGTGATGTCAGACAGTGTGTGTTTCACTAAGCCGGTGCGATAGTCCCTCGTAAGGCGTGCTAGCAGAGTTGATTCAGACGTGTGTGTGTCACAGTGCTCGCGATAGATACAATCAGAGGCGTGGCGAGGACCAGAGGTGATGTCAGACGTGGTGTGTTCACAGCGCTGCGATAGTCTCAGGCGCGCAGGAAAAGTGAGTTCAGACGTATTTCAAACAGCGCTGCCAATAGGTCCTCAAGGCGCGCAGGAAAGTGATTTCCAGTACGTGTTCATGATGCATAGCGCCTGACGATAGTCTCAGAGGCGTGCAGCAGCGTGATTTCAGACGTGTTCACAAGCGCTGCCATAATAGTCTAGGCGTGCAGGAAAGTGATTCAGACGTGGTGTGTTCACAGCGCTGCCGTGGTCTAGGCGCGCAGCAGAGTGATTCAAGAGTGGTGTTGTTCACACCGCTGCGTAGTCTCAGGCGTGGCCGCAGAGTGATTCAGGACGTGTGTGTGTTCGTGTGTGTGTGTATGTGTGTTCTTTCCAGATTTTTTACCCGGATTGCAGGTTTCTCGGTACAAGTGTATTGTGGCACAAGTTTCCTAGTGTCGCAGACGGAAGTCCTTTTGGATGCGGGTCTGTTTCCATATATCGTAGGCGTGCCAAATCTCACCTGATTTATCACGCCCCTGTGTTGCACCTCTCGGCAGACCTGAAAGTTTGCTTTTTTGGAATCTGTGGAGTTCCAATTTCTGGTTTTGTAAGAAGCTTGCTTTTTAGTGGCTTCATGTGTAGGTGACATCCAAATTCGATGTTTGTCTGCTCTCATCCCACTTACTTCCCTAGCGCGGCACCTCCAGGTCCGTTCATGTCGTCACAGATGCGTTACTCCATCCCCAATTTCTGCGGCTGAGCAGCATTCCACCCTGCAGATATACACCAAACCCTCACTTGGAAAGCGCGCGATTCGGGGCCAACTGCAGGCCCGGGGATATTCAGACGTGAGAGACTCAGTGGGAGGGTGGCGGGCGCACACTTGGAGGGGGGGCCTAAGGCTCTGTTCCATCCAGGGATGCTATCTACATGACTCAGAGGTCTGCAGTAGTGCAAGCTTTCACCCAATTTCTGGAAGCTCACAGGTTTGAAAATCTGACCAGCTACGTTGAATGAGTTAGTCAATTGCCATCGAACACGAATAGACGCAGACTAGAGCACTCTAGAAGAGGGGGTCTGCGCTGTGGAGTCTAAGGGTCAGAGAGGGGCTTTGGGGAGGACGAGGCGGTGGCGGGGGCCTGGGGTGGCGCCGTCCGTGGGCTTGGGGCGGGCTGCCCGCTGTCCCCTGGCAAGCGTTTTTCTGCCCGTGACGAATCGGGAAGCTGGCGGGTGGAAAGGGCGCCCTGGTATTTCTGCGAGCAGCTTATTAGCATCTGGAGAACTGGGTTATAGTCAGGCGTGAAAGTAGCGAGTGAGTCAGACCATTACTGTATCGGAGGCGTGCAGTTTTCGAATAGAATCCACCGTTTTGGGACAGTGGCTAGACTGTTTGATTACGCGATGAACCAACCCATGTGTTGCTGCTGGCTCGTGTTTTTCAATCGATGACGCGAGTAAGGAAAGGGGAGGAGCGGGACAACACTGTCCCTCCAGCAGGGAGTGCTATATGGACTTTTGGCGGGGAGGCGCCGCAAAGTCCAAACGCGGGGGTCTACCGTCCACCAGCCTGCCAGCATCCTCCACAGCCTACCGTGGAGGGCTGGAGAGCAGATTCTGCTTTCCAGCTGAGTTAATACGAGAAATTTCTCAGACCCGCTATCGAAAATGCTGATCCGACAACCCTTTGACAATACGTTGGAATTTCCTCTTGGCCGTTGTGGAGGAGGACATCAACTGCGTGCCTTTACTGAGAATATTTGAAAGATCTGAAGGGGCTTGCAGGAGTCTAACGCTTCTCTATTAAATGACTGTGTGCCCTGAAGCCTGCAATAGAAAAGGTGCGCGGGTTTGAGCATCATGAGCTCTTTAAGAGTATCTCATAGTTTTTCAGAGTTGTAGTTAGTGAATAATGGGGCGAACAAGGCAGGGAGCGTCTGAAAGGGCCTTCGGCCCGCTGACAGCCTGGGCTGTTTTGTACTGCTGTGTGAGACGAGCGGATGAGTTAGGACCACCGCACCAGTGGATTCGGCTTAGGAATTCACACGCTGCGTAACGGGACGAGCGCCGGGTTTACCAGCGGCGCGGATTCTGCTCTGGGAGCAAAGAAACAATGAAAACGGGAGAAGTGATGGATGGGCAGAGGGCTTTCTTCTTGGGAGGAAGAACCGCCGAAGGCTGAAGCTGAGACGATTCACGGGAGAAAGTGTTTCCCCTCTTACTGGTGGTAGAGAGATGTTTGGAAACTAAAAGCTAAAACACTTTTTTACCAATAAACAAACAAACATTGGAAACACACCCCAGTGATAAGACTTGGGCATTAGATTAAAGGAAGCTGGAGATCGCTCTGGCGTTTTTCCTGGGACCGTAAACGGGTTCCATAATTGCGGGTAAATTTGGCGTAAGCTTTTTTCCACCTGAAACGACAAAACACACCATATAACGCAATCCTCAAGTAATAAATACAATGGAGTTACATTTTTCTTCATAGTCCTGTTGTTAACACAAAAGAGGAAACACAGGAAAATGCTCACAAACACGAAGATTTGTGTGCGTGGTTATTAACGATTAGACTCAGAGTAGTTGGCTGAGGGGTCGGTTGGCTCCAAGGTGCAGTAGATAAAACTGTAGTTATGCTGAAGAGTGTGATAACATGTTAACTAACTGCATTCATATCAATAATGGCAATTGCAGAAGTGCAGCTTGATAACCCTGAACAGTGGTGATACTGGTGACTTCCCGCTGCGCCAGTGAGCGGTGAGTTTTCATTTTTTCTTTCCTCCACATCGTAGATGAGCGCATTCAGGCTTCTTTCCCCATGAAATAAAATCCGGTATGAATAAAGACGTAAGTCTCAGCGCAGCATTAGAGAATGGTTTTTTTTTTTTTTAACTTCATAAGCACTTTTTGCCTTTCAAGGTAAATCCGCAAAAAAGCGGAAGATTTTTGCAAGTAAAAGAAAATGGGACTTATCTTTGTGAAAAGAGATGTGCTCTTCATGGTAAACTGTAGCAAGAGTAATTCTCTGAACCCTAAACTCTTGCATACATAAAATTCACCTAAGGCGTCAAAGAACTGAGACTTGTGTTCACGTTTGAGAGGAGAGCCCTGTTCGCTTTATTTGATGGTAGGAACGTGGACACAAAGTCGAGCGACAGAGGTGGAGCCTGCCTGGGGTTTCGAGTGGGATTTGTGACTGCTTCCGACTCTGCACGTCACAGAAGGACAGTCTTTCCAAGGTCCTCAGAGCGTTCTGGCTTGGAAATTCAGTGACACGTTCTGATGCCTAACGGGTGGGCTAGCCCTCCAACGGTGCTCCCTGCTCTCAACAGGAAGAACCACCCTCGCGGCCGGTGAGCTGAGGCCAAGAGAGAGAGCCAAGGCCGACCTACGCGGGGTACCTCGCCGAGATGGATGGAAGGGAGAGACAACGGCAATCGATGCGCAGAGCGGTGTTTGCTTCAAGCCCCAATGCCTGCTTGGGAGAGACTGTCTCCTTCTGAGCTTCCTCATGCCGTCAGTGTCCGGGGCATGGAGATGTTCACGTTTACTGAGACTATCAAAGTTCTGATCTGTAACCCTATGGGGAATGTCAAAAATTATACTCGCTGCAGTAATAGGACTGAAAAAAGATTAATTTATGGGAACAGTAAGTGGCATAAGGCCCAATTTGCGCACAGCCGAAGACCGTGTTGTAGCGGTTGTGAGTTGTAGACATGTGATCTCCTGTGGACGTGGCCCGCACGGCCTCCGTCGTAGGGACTTCCTCCCACTGGTGTGGGCCTGCCGTCTCTTCCATACCCAGGCGGGAATCATTCGCTGATCCCAGGTATCGCACCCGTACAGAGGTAGAGGTATCTCCTGTATCTTCTGCGTGGACAGGCGGGTGCGCTTTACGCCGCTGAGCCCTTACCGCAACAGTAGCGCAACACCCCACTAAACACTCAGTTTTTGAGTTTCACTGTTACCATTAATTATTAGTAGTAGAACAGTAGCTCTGTCTCCAAGCAGAAGACTCTTCGAAAGAGCTCAGAAAAAG
>NW_017192978.1:0-10029 GCF_001704415.2 Capra hircus
ATGCGGAAACGGGCTCCTCTGGATGTGGGCGGGAACCTTCGTGCTTCCTCTCGAGTGGAGACGGGTATGTCGGGGAACTCTTGTGTTCAGCTAGGGTGTGAAGGACCTTTGGAAGTTCCAGAGCTTAAGTGTGATTAGCCTCGAGACGCCTCAGCGGAAAGGCCTCATCTCGCCTGGAGGCAGAACCTCCTGAATTTTCTCGAGTTGTGGCAGGTGCTCTCAACTTACGACGGGGACCTCAGGGACCCGCTCTCGTGGCCTCAGAAAGTCCAGTCCCCATGGGAGTTGCTAGGGGGCTCGGGATTCCTCTCCGTCGATGCCGGGGTCTAAGACCTTGTGTGGAGTCGGGCCTGAACCTGAGGATTCCTCTCCAGTGCTGACAAGGAACTTCGGGTTCTACTGGAGTCTCCACAGGGGAGTCAGTCCTCGGCTCGAGATGGGGCATGCACAATCGCTTTCCTCCCGAGCTGTAGCAGCAGTGTCATGCTTTCCTGTCACGTGAATCACGTTATCTGTGGCTTTCCCTCGAGGCTTTCCCACGAATTTGTTTTCCCTACACTGCTCGAGTTTGACGCAGAGGATCTACTCCCACCACAATGGCACGAGGAACAGCCCTGTGGGAAAGCATCTTGGGAAAGCCTCGTGGGAAAGCCTCGAGAAAAAGCCACAGATCCCTTAATCCACGGGAGGAAGCATGACACTGCTGTTACAGCTCGGGAGGAAAGCACACGTGAATAGCCCCACTAAAGAAGAGGACTGATTCCCTTGGGGAGACTCCAGAAGTACCCCAGGATCCATGTCAGCACTGGAGAAGAATCCTCAGGTTCAGGCCCGGACTCCACACAAGGTTTTAGGCCCCGGCATCGACGGGAGAGTAAACCGAGAGGCCCCTAGCAACTCGCACGGTGTCTGGCCTTTCCTGAAGGCACCAGAGCGGGTCCCTGAGGTCCGGTCGTAGGGCGAGAACAACTGCCGCGTCTCGAGAAAATCAAGGAGGTCCTCCCCTCCAGAGATGAGGCCCATTCCCACTGAGGCGTCTTGAGGCTAATCACACCTAAACTCTGAACTTCCAAAGGGTCCTTCACATCCTTGTTGCAACTCAAAAATTTCCCCGACATACCCGTCTCCACCCGAGAGGAAGCACGAGGGTCCCGCCCACATCCAAAGAGCCCCGTTTCCCCACTTAGCTCGAGATGACGGATCGTTTCCCTGCTTGGTCTGTAAAGAATTTCCAGCGTTCCCAGCGCATCTCAAGATGAGACGCTCTCTACAGGAAAGGCGAGAGGAACTCCACGGTCGGGCCAACATTCCAAGAGTCCCCCAGATGTCTCAGTCCATTCCAGGGAAACCTGTATTAACTGCACTGCCTCGACTTTCACGCCGAGGATCGACACACTCCACGGTGGCACGTGGGATAGCCCTGTGGGAAAGCCTCGTGGGAAAGCCTCGTGGGAAAGCCTCGAGGGAAAGCCACAGATCCCTTGATCCACGCGAAGGGAAGCGTGACACTGCTGCTACAGCTCGGGAGGAAAGCGCACGTGCATGCCCCCACTCGAGACGAGGGCTGACTCCCCTGGGAGACTCCAGAAGTACTCCAAGATCCATGTTAGCACTGGAGAGGAATCCTCAGGTTCCTGTACAGACTCCACACAAGGTCTTAGGACCCGCATCGACGGGAGAGGTATCCCGAGAGGCCCCGAGCAACTCGCATGGGACTGGCCTTTCCTGAGGCCACCAGAGCGGGTCCCTGAGGTCCCCTTCGTAAGTCGATAGCACCTGCCGCAACTCGAGAAAATCCAGGAGGTTCTCCCCTCCAGGCGAGATGAGGCCCATTTCCGCTGAGGCGTCTCGAGGCTAATCACACCTAACCTCTGGAACTTCCAAAGGGTCCTTCCCACCCCTGCTGCACCTCAAGAAGTTCCCCGACATACTCGTCTCCACTCGAGAGGAAGCACGAGAGTCCCGCCCACATCCAGAGGAGCCCCGTTTCTGCCTCATAGTTCGGGAGGAGGGATCCTTTTCTCTGCGTGGTCGGGAAAGAATTTCCGGTGTTCCCGTCGCATCTCAAGAGGAGGCGCTCTGCACAGGAAAGGCGAGAGGAAATCCAGGTTTTGCCACCATTCCAGAGTGCCCAAGATGTCTCAGTCCATTCACTGCCTCGACTTTCAAGCCGAGTATCGACTCACACCACGGTGGCACGTGGGACAGCCCTGTGCGAAAGCCTCCTGGGAAAGCCTCGTGGGAAAGCCTTGAGGGAAGGCCACTGATCCCTTGATCCTCGCGAAGGGAAGCATGACACTGCTGCTACTGCTCGGAAGGAAAGCACAGGTGCATGCCCCCACTCGAGACGAGGACTGACTCCCCTGGGGAGACTCCAGAAGTACCCCAAGATCCATGTCAGCACTGGAGAGGAATCCTCAGGTTCTGGCACCGACTTTACACAAGGTCGTAGTCGCCGGCATTGACGGGAGAGAAATCCCGAGAGGCCCTGAGCAACTCGAATGGTGACTGGCATTTCGTGAGGCCACCAGAGCGGGTCCCTTAGGTCCCCGTGGTAAGTCGAGAGCACCTGCCGCACCTCGAGAAAATCCAGGAGGTTCTCCCCTCCAAGCGAGATGAGGCCAATTTCCGCTGAGGCGTCTGGATGCTAATCATACCTAACCTCTGGAACTTTCAAAGGGTACTTCACACCCTTGCTGCAACTCAACAAGTTCCCCGACATACCCGACTCCACTCGAGAGGAAGCACGAGAGTCCCGCCCAGATCCAGAGGAGCCCCGTTTCCGCCTCCTAGCTCGTAGGAGGGATCGTTTCCCTGCGTGGTGGGGGAAAGAATTCCCGGCAGTCCGGTCGAATCTCAAGAGGAGGCGCTCTCCACCAGAAAGGCGAGAGGAACTCCAGGGACGTGCCACCATTCGCAGAGTCCCCCAGATGTCTCGTCCACTCCAGGGAAAACTGTTTTCCCTGCACTGCCTCCACTTTCAAGCCGAGGATTGACTAACACCATGGTGGCACGTGGGACAGCCATGTGGAAAGCCTCGTGGGAAAGCCTAGTGGGAAAGCCTCGAGGGAAAGCCACTGATCCCTTGATCCACGCGAAGGGATGCGGGACACTGCTGCTACAGCTCGGGAGGAAAGCGTACGTGCATGCCCCCACTTGAGACGAGGACTGACTCCCCTGAGGAGACTCCAGAAGTACCCCAGGATACATGTCAGCACTGGAGAGGAATCCTCAGTTTCCGGCACCGAATCCACACAAGGTCTTAGGGCCCGGCATCGACGGTAGAGGAATCCCAGGTGGCCCCCGAGTAACTCGCATGGGGACTGGCATTTCCTGAGGCCACCAGAGCGGGTCCCTAAGGTCCCATAGTAAGTCGAGAGCACCTGCCGCAACTCGAGAAAATCAGGAGGTTCTCCCCTCCAGGCGAGTTGAGACCCATTTCCTCTGAGGTGTCTCAAGGCTAATCACACCTAAGCTCTGGAACTTCCAAAGAGTCCTTCACACCCTTTGCTGCAACTCAAGAAGTTCCCCGACATATCCGTCTCCACTCGAGAGGAAGCACGAGAGTCCCGCCCACATCCAGAGGAGCCCCGTTTCCGCCTCATAGCTCGAGAGGAGGGATCCTTTCCCTGCGTGGTCGGGAAAGAATTCCTGGCATTCCGTCGCATCTAAAGAGGAGGCGCTCTCCACAGGAAAGGTGAGAGGAACTCCCGGGTCGTGCCACCATTCCCAGAGTCCTACCAGATGTCTCAGTCCATTCCAGGGAAACCTGTTTTCCCTGCACTGCCTCCAGTTTCAAGCCGAGGATCAACTCACACCACGGTGGCACGTGGCACAGCCCTGTGGGAAAGCCTCGTGGGAAAGCCTCGTGGGAAAGCATCGAGGAAAGGCACTGATCCATTGATCCACTCGACGGGAAGCATGACACTGCTGCTACAGTTCGGGAGGAAAGCACAAGTGCATGCCCCCACTCGAGACGAGGACTGACTCCCCTGGGGAGACTTCAGAAGTACCCTAAGATCCATGTCAACACTGGAGTGGAAACCTCAGGTTCCGGCACTGACTCCACACAAGGTCTTAGGCCCCAGCATCAACGGGAGAGGAATACCGAGAGGCCCCCGAGCACCTTCGCATGGGCACTGGACATTCCTGAGGCCACCAGAGCGGGTCCTGAGGTCCCCGTCATAAGTCGAGAGCACCTGCCGCAACTCGAGAAAATCCAGGAGGATCTCCCCTCCAGGCGAGATGAGGCCCATTTCCCCTGAGGCGTCCTGAGGCTAATCACACCTAACCTCTGTAACCTTCAAAGGGTCCTTAACACCCTTGCTCCAACTGAAGAAGTTCCCCGACATACCCGTCTCACTCGAGAGGAAGCACAAGAGTCCCGCCCACATCCAGAGGAGCCCCGTTTCCCCCTCATAGCTCGAGAGGAGGGGATCCTTTCCCTGCGTGGTCGGGAAAGAATTCCCGGGTTCCCCTCGCATCTCAAGAGAAGGCGCTCTCCGCAGTAAAGGCGAGAGGAACTCCAGGGTCGTGGCACCATTCCCAGAGTGCCCCAGATGTCTCAGTCCATTCCAGCGAAATCTGTTTTCCCTGCAGTGCCTCGACTTTCAAGCCGAGAATTGACTCACACCACGGTGGCATGTGGGACAGCCCTGTGGGAAAGCCTCGTGGGAAAGCTCGTGGGAAAGCCTCGAGGGAAAGCCACTGACCACTTGATCCACGCGAAGGGAAGCATGACATTGCTGCTGCACCTCGGAAGGAAAGCGCAGGTGCATGCCCCCACTCGAGACGAGGACTGCCTCCCCTGGGGAGACTCTAGAAGTACCCCAAGATCCATGTCAGCACTGGAGAGGAATCCTCAGGTTCGGGCACAGACTCCACACAAGGTCGTAGTCGCCGGCATTGGCGGGAGAGGAATCCGCGTGGCCCCTGAGCAACTCGCATGGGGACTGGCCTTTCGTGAGGCCACCAGAGCGGGTCCTTTGGTCCCCGTGGTATGTCGAGAGCACCTGCTGCACCTCGAGAAAATCCAGGAGGTTCTCCCCTCCAGGCGAGATGAGGCCCATTTCCGCTGAGGCGTCTCGATGCTAATCACACGTAAACTCTGGAACTTTCAAAAGGGTACTTCACACCCTTGGTGCAACTCAATAAGTTCCCCGACCTACCCGACTCCACTCGAGAGGAAGCATGAGAGTCTCGCCCACATCCAGAGGAGCCCCGTTTCCGCCTCATAGCTCGTAGGAGGGATCCTTTCCCTGCGTGGTCGGGAAAGAATTCCCGGCGTTCCTGTCGCATCTCAAGAGGAGGCGCTCTCCACAGGAAAGGCGAGAGGAACTCCAGGGTTGTGCCACCATTCCCAGAGTCCCCCAGATGTCTCAGTCCATTCCAGGGAAACCTGTTTTCCGTGCACTGCCTCGACTTTCAAGCCGAGGATCGACTGACACCATGGTGGCACGTGGGACAGCCCTGTGGGGAAAGCCTCGTGAGAAAGACCTATGGGCAAGCCTCGGGGACAAGCCACTGATCCCTTGATCCACTCGACGGGAAGCGTGACACTGCTGCTACTGCTCGGGAGGAAAGCGCACGTGCATGCCCCCACTTGAGACGAGGACTGACTCCCCTGGGGAGACTCCAGAAGTAACCCAAGATCCATATCAGCACTGGAGAGAAATCCTTAGGTTCCGGCACCGACTCCACACAAGGTCTTAGGCCCCGGCATTGAAGGGAGAAGAATCCCGAGAGGCCTCGGAGACTCGCATGGGGACTGGCATTTCCTGAGGCCACCAGAGCGGGTCCCTGAGGTCCCCGTCGTAAGTCGAGAGCACCTGCCGCAACTCGAGAAAATCCAGGAGGTTCTCCCTCCAGGCGAGATGAGGCCCATTTCCGCTGAGGCGTCTCGAGGCTAATCACACCTAACTTCTGGAACTTGCAAAGGGTCCTTCACACCCTTGCTGCAACTCAAGAAGTTCCCCGACATACCCGTCTCCATTCGAGAGGAAGCACGAGAGTCCCGCCCACATCCAGAGGAACTCCGTTTCCGCCTCATAGCTCGGGAGGAGGGATCCTTTCCCTTGTGGGGAAAGAATTCCTGGCGTTCAAGTCGCAACTCAAGAGGAGCGCTCTTCTCATGAAAGGTGAGAGAAACTCCAGGGTCGTGCCACCATTTCCAGAGTCCCCCAGATGTCTCAGTCCATTCCTGGGAATCCTGTTTTCTCTGCAGTGCCTCGACTTTCAAGCGAGGATCGACTCACACCATGGTGGCACGTGGGAGAGCCCTGTGGGAAGCCTCGTGGGAAAGCCTCGAGGGAAAGCCACTGATCCCTTGATCCACGTGAAGGGAAGCGTGACACTGCTGCTACAGCTCGGAGGAAAGCGAACGTGCGTGCTCCCACTCGAGACGAGGACTGACTCCCCTGGGGAGACTCCAGAAGTACCCCAAGATCCATGTCAGCACTGGAGAGGAATCCTCAGGTTCCGGCACTGATTTCGCACAAGTTCTTAGGCCCTGGCATCGACGGCAGAGGAATCCCGAGACGACCCGAGCAACTCGCAAGGGAACTGGCCTTTCCTGAGGCCACCAGAGCGGGTCCCTGAGGTCCCCGTCGTAAGTCGAGAGCACCTGCCGCAACTCGGGAAAATCCAGGAGGTTCTCCTCTCCAGGCGAGGTGAGGCCCATTTCCGCTGAGGTTTCTCGAGGCTAATCACACCTAACCTCTGGAACTCCCAAAGGGTCCTTCACATCCTTGCTGCAACTCAAGAAGTTCCCCGACATACCCATCTCCACTCGAGAGGAAGCACGAGAGTCCCGCCCACATCCAGAGGAGCCCCGTTTCCGCCTCATAGCTCGAGAGGAGTGATCCTTTCCCTGCGTGGTCGGGAAAGAATTCCCGGCGTTCCCGGCGCAACTCAAGAGGAGGCGCTCTCTTCGGGAAGGGCGACATTAACTCCAGGGTCGTACCACCATTCCCAGAGTCCCCCAGATGTCTCAGTCCATTCCAGGGAAACCTGTTTTCCCTGCACTGCGTCGACTTTCAAGCCGAGGATCGACTGACACCACGTTGGCAAGTGGGACAGCCCTCTGGGAAAGCCTCGTGGAAAACCTCGAGGGAAAGCCACAGATTCCTTGATCCACTCGATGGAAAGCGTGACATTGCTGTTACAGCTCGGGAGGAAAGTGCACGTGCATGCCCCACTCGAGACGAGGACTGACTCCCCGGGGAGACCTCAGAAATACCCCAATAACAATGTCAGCACTGGAGAGGAATCCTCAGGTTCCGGCACCGACTCCACACAAGGTCTTAGGCTCCCGGCATCGACGGGAGAGGAATCCCGAGAGGCCCCTGTGCAACTCGCAAGGGGACTGGCCTTTCCTGAGGCCACCAGAGCGGGTCCCTGAGGTTTCCATCGTAGGTCTAGAGCACCTGCCGCAACTCGAGAATATCCAGGACGTTCTCCCCTCCAGGCGAGATGAGGTCCATTTCCGCTGCGGCGTCTCGAGGCTAATCACACCTAACCTCTGGAACTTCCAAACGGTCCTTCACACCCTTGCTGCAACTCTAGAAGTTCCCCAACATACCCGTCTCCACTCGAGAGAAGCACGAGAGTCCCGCCCACATCCAGAGGAGCCCGTTTCTGCCTCCTAGCTCGAGAGAAGGGATCCTTTCCCTGCGTGGTCGGGAAAGAATTCCCGGCGTTCCCGTCGCATCTCAAGAGGAGGCGCTCTCCACAAGACAGGCGAGAGGAACTCCAGGGTCGTGCCACCATTCCCAGAGTCCCCCAGATGTCTCAGTCCATTCCAGGGAAACCTGTTTTCCCTGCACTGCCTCCACTTTCAAGCCGAGAATCGACTCACACCACGTTGGCACGTGGGACAGCCCTGTGGGAAAGCCTCGTGGGAAAGCCTCGAGGGAAAGCCACTGATCCCTTGATCCACTCGACGGGAAGCGTGATACTGCTGCTACAGCTCGGAGGAAAGCACAGGTGCATGCCCCCACTCGAGACGAGGACTGACTCCCCAGGGGAGACTCCAGAAGTACCCCAAGTTCCAGGTCAGCACAGGTGAGGAATCCTCAGGTTCCGCACCGACTCCACACAAGGTCTTAGGCCCCGGCATCGACGGGAGAGGAATCCCGAGAGGCCCCGAGCAACTTGCATGGGACTGGCCTTTCCTGAGGCCACCAGAGTGGGTCCCTGAGGTCCCCGTTGTCAGTCGAGAGCACCTGCCGCAAGTTGAAAAAATACAGAAGGTTCTCCCCTCCGTGCGAGATGAGTCCCATTTCCGCTGAGGCGTCTCGAGGTTAATCACACCTAACTTCTGGAACTACCAAAGGGTCCTTCACACCCTTGCTGCAACTCAAGAACATTCCCGACATACCCGTCTACACTCGAGAGGAAGCACGAGAGTCCCGACCACATCCAGAGGAGCCCCGTTTCCGCCTCTTAGCTCAAGAGGTGGGATTCTTTCCCTGCGTGGTCGGAAAGATTTCCTGGCGTTCCCGTCGCATCACAAGAGGAGGCGCTCTCCACAGGAATCGCGAGAGGAACTCCAGGGTCGTGCCATCATTCCCAGAGACCCCCAGATGTCTCAGTGCTTTCCCTGCACTGCCTCGACTTTCAAGCCGAGGATCGACTCACACCAGGTGGCACGTGTGACAGCCCTGTGGGAAAGCCTCGTGGGAAAGCCTCGAGGGAAAGCCTCTCTCTGATCCATTGATCCACTCTACAGGAAGCGTGACAATGCTGCTACAGCTCGGGAGAAAAACCGCACGTGCATGTCCCCACTTGAGACGGGGACTGACTCCCCTGGGGAGACTCCAGAAGTACCCCAGGATCCATTTCAACACTGGAGAGGAATCCTCACGTTCAGGCACCGACTCCACACAAGGTCTTTAGGCCCCGGCATCGACGGGAGAGGAATCCCGAGAGGCCCCCGAGCAACTCGCATGGGACTGGCCTTTCCTGAGGCCACCAAAGCGAATCCCTGAGGTCCCCGTTCAAAGTCGAGAGCACCTGCCGCAACTCGAAAAAATCCAGGAGGTTCTCCCCTCGAGGCGAGATGAGGCCCATTTCCGCTGAGACGTCTGGAGGCTAATGGCACCTAACTCTGGAACTTCCAAAGGGTCCTTCACACCCTTGCTGCAACTCAGGAAGTTCCCCGACAAACCCGTCTCCACACGAGAGGAAGCACGATAGTCCCGCCCACATCCAGAGAGCCCCGTTTCCGCCTCATAGCTCGAGAGGGAGGATCCTTTCCCTGCAGGTCGGGAAAGAATTCCCGGCGTTCCCGTCCCATCTCAAGAGGTGGCGCTATCCACAGGAAAGCGAGAGGAACTCCAGGGTCGTGCCAACATTCCCAAAGTTCCCCAGATATCCATTCGGGCTTTTTTCAAGCGGTTTCGACTTTCCATCCACTCACACCACGGTACGTGGGTCAGCCCCTGTGGGAAAGCTTCGTGGAAAGCCTCGAGGGAAAGCCACAGATCCCTTGATCCATGCGAAGGGAAGCGTGACACTGCTGCTACAGCTCGGGAGGAAAGCACACGTGCAATCCCCATTTGAGACGAGGACTAACTCCCCTTGGGAGACTCCAAAGAACCGAAGATCCATGTCAGCACTTGAGAGGAATACTCAGGTTCCGGCCACTGACACCCACACAACGTCTTAAGCCCCGGTATTGAAAGGAGAGGATCCCGAGAGGCCCCGAGCAACTCGCATGGGGACTGGCCTTTCCTGAGGCCACCAGAGCGGGTCCCTGAGGTCCCCATCGTAAGTCGAGAGCACCTGCGCAACTCGAGAAAATCCAGGAGGTTCCCCCTCCAGGCGAGATGAGGCCCATTTCCACTGAGGCGTCTCGAGGCTAATCACACCTAAACTCTGGAACTTCCAAAGGGTCCTTCACACCCTTGCTGCAATTCAAGAAGTTCCCCGAAATACCCGACTCCACTCTAGAGAAGCACGAGAGTCCCTCCCACATCCAGAGGAGCCCCGTTTTCCGCCTCCTATCCGAGAGGAGGGATCCTTTCCCTG
>NW_017192979.1:0-10029 GCF_001704415.2 Capra hircus
CTCGGCGCCAGGAACTCTGCCAGATCGGGGCTCTGAGCAGAGCTAGAGCTCTGCCGTACTGGAGGCGCACTTAGCTCCGTGCAAGCAGGGATTTCAACTTGACGGGGCTGGGCTGCTCCTCTTCCCCCGAGGAGGCTCGCTTCCCTGCTGGCTGTGCACTCGCCTATCAGGCGGGGCGCAGGGCTCCTCCAGCAGGTCTTGCCTCAGGGGCTGCTTCCCCTGAGTTGGGCTGTGGGCAGGAACCCAGACACGCAGGATCAGGCCCAAAACCTGCACATGTCTCTGCTGGGGAGGAGAGTGCTAGGGAACCTACGTCTGTCATACACTTTCTGGGCACCCAAGGAATCAGCCTCGTGTGTGCGGGGCTGAAAAACCCCAGCAGGGCCCTGGAGCCGGTGCTCTCCGTGTGGCGCTGAATCTGGGCGGCCAGCAACCGCTGGAGGAGCCCTGCAGTTGCCCTTCCTTCCCTCTGACAGAATTCTCACTGCTGGAGCCCTTGGCAGTGTGCAACCCACCAGCCCTAAGCTCTCCTTAAGGAGGACTGGGACCTAAGTGCAAAGGCAAGGCAGGATTGGAGCTGAGGCAAGAAAGGCGCCAGTGGCGGACTCCCAGGCTCCTGCTGCCTGCTCCTTCCTGGAGAGGCAGCCTAAAAGCAAGGCAAGTCTGGGCAAGGCTAGCCCCCGGCAGAGCAGCCTCGCGCCAGGAACTCTGCCAGATCGGGGCTCTGAGCAGAGCTAGAGCTCTGCCGTACTGGAGGCGCACTTAGCTCCGTGCAAGCAGGGCTTTCAACTTGACGGGGCTGGGCTGCCTCCTCTTCCCCCGAGGAGGCTCGCTTCCCTGCTGGCTGTGCACTCGCCTATCAGGCGGGGGCGCAGGGCTCCTCCAGCAGGTCTTGCCTCAGGGGCTGCTTCCCCTGAGTTGGGGCTGTGGGCAGGAACCCAGACACGCAGGATCAGGCCCCAAACCACCTGCACATGTCTCTGCTGGGGAGGAGAGTGCTAGGGAACCTACGTCTGTCATACACTTTCTGGGCACCCAAGGAATCAGCCTCCGTGTGTGCGGGGCTGAAAACCCCAGCCAGGGGCCCTGGGAGCCTGGTGCTCTCGGTGCGGCGCTGATTCTAGGCGGCCTAGAAACCGCTGGAGGAGCCCTGCAGTTGCCCTTCCCTTCCCTCTGACAGAGCTCTCACTGCTGAAGCCCTTGGCAGTGTGCAACCCACCACCCCCCTAAGCCCTCCCCAACGACGCCTGGCACCTATGTGCAAAGGCAAGGCAGGATTGGAGCTGAGGCAAGGAAGGCACCAGTGGCGTCTCCCAGGCTCGCTCAGACAGCTCCTTCCTGGGGAGGGAGCCTAAAAGCAAGGCAAGTCTGGGCAAGGCGAGCCCCCGGCCGGAGCAGCCTCGCGCCAGAAACTCTGCCAGATCGGGGCTCTGAGCAGAGCTAGAGCTCTGCCGTACTGGAGGCCCACTTAGCTTCCGTGCAAGCAGGGCTTTCCTCTTGACTGGGCTCGGCTGCCTCCTCTTCTCCCGAGGAGGCTCGCTACACTGCTGGCTGTGCTCTCGCCTATCAGGCGGGCGCGCAGGGCTCCTCCAGCAGGTCTTGCCTCAGGGGCTGCTTCCCCTGAGTTGAGGCTGTGGGCGGGAACCCAGACACGCAGGATAAGGCCCCAACCACCTGCACATGTCTCTGCTGGGGAGGAGAGTGCTAGGGAACCTACGTCTCTCACACACTTTCTAGGCACCCACGGAGTCAGCCTCTGGGAGTGTGGGGATGCAAAACCCAAGCCAGGGGCCCTTGGAACCTGGTGCTCTCCGTGCGGAGCTTTGTCTGGGCGGCCAAGGAACCGCCTGAAGGAGCCCTGCTGTTGCCCTTCGCTTCCCTCTGACAGAGCTTTCACTGCTGGAGCCCTTGCAGTGTGCAACCCACCAGCCCCTAAGCCCTCCTCAAGGACGCTTGGGACCTAAGTGCAAAGGCAAGGCAGGGGTAGAGCTGAAGCCAGGAAGGCGCCAGTGGCGTTTCCGAGCCTCACACAGCTGCTCCTTCCTGGGGAGGGAGCCTTAAAGCAAGGCAAGTCTGCGCAAGGCTCGCCTATGGCAGAGCATCTTGGTGCCAGGAACTCTGCCAGATCGGGCCTCTGAACAGAGCTAGAGATCTGCCGTACTGGAGTCGCCTTAGCTTCGTGTAAGCAGGGATTTCAGCTTGACGGGGACTTGCTGCCTCCTCTTCCCCCGAGGAGGGCTCGCTTCCCTGCTGGCTGTGCACTCGCCTATCAGGCGGGGGGCGCAGGGCTCCTCCAGCAGGTCTTGCCTCAGGGGCTGCTTCCCCTGAGTTGGGGCTGTGGGCAGGAACCCAGACACGCAGGATCAGGCCCAAACACCTGCACATGTCTCTGCTGGGGAGGAGAGTGCTAGGGAACCTACGTCTGTCATACACCTTTCTGGGCACCCAAGGAATCAGCCTCCGTGGCTGTGCGGGGCTGAAAACCCCAGCCAGGGGACCTGGGAGCCTGGTGCTCTCCGTGTGGCGCTGAATCTGGGCGGCCAAGCAACCGCTGGAGGAGCCCTGCAGTTGCCCTTCCCTTCCCTCTGACAGAATTCTCACTGGCTGGAGCCCTTGGCAGTGTGCAACCCACCAGCCCCTAAGCTCTCCTTAAGGAGGACTGGGACCTAAGTGCAAAGGCAAGGCAGGATTGGAGCTGAGGCAAGAAAGGCGCCAGTGGCGACTCCCAGGCTCCTGCTGCCTGCTCCTTCCTGGAGAGGCAGCCTAAAAGCAAGGCAAGTCTGGGCAAGGCTAGCCCCCGGCAGAGCAGCCTCGCGCCAGGAACTCTGCCAGATCGGGGCTCTGAGCAGAGCTAGAGCTCTGCCGTACTGGAGGCGCACTTAGCTCCGTGCAAGCAGGGGCTTTCAACTTGACGGGGCTGGGCTGCCTCCTCTTCCCCCGAGGAGGCTCGCTTCCCTGCTGGCTGTGCACTCGCCCTATCAGGCGGGGCGCAGGGCTCCTCCAGCAGGTCTTGCCTCAGGGGCTGCTTCCCCTGAGTTGGGGCTGGTGGGCAGGAACCCAGACACGCAGGATCAGGCCCCAACCACCTGCACATGTCTCTGCTGGGGAGGAGAGTGCTAGGGAACCTACGTCTGTCATACACTTTCTGGGCACCCAAGGAATCCAGCCTCCGTGTGTGCGGGGCTGAAAACCCAGCCAGGGGCCCTGGGAGCCTGGTGCTCTCCGGTGCGGCGCTGATTCTAGGCGGCCTAGAAACCGCTGGAGGAGCCCTGCAGTTGCCCTTCCCTTCCCTCTGACAGAGCTCTCACTGCTGAAGCCCTTGGCAGTGTGCAACCCACCACCCCCTAAGCCCTCCCCAACACGCCTGGCACCTATGTGCAAAGGCAAGGCAGGATTGGAGCTGAGGCAAGGAAGGCACCAGTGGCGTCTCCCAGGCTCGCTCAGACAGCTCCTTCCTGGGGAGGGAGCCTAAAAGCAAGGCAAGTCTGGGCAAGGCGAGCCCCCGGCCGAGCAGCCTCGCGCCAGAAACTCTGCCAGATCGGGGCTCTGAGCAGAGCTAGAGCTCTTCCGTACTGGAGGCCCACTTAGCTCCGTGCAAGCAGGGCTTTCCTCTTGACTGGGCTCGGCTGCCTCCTCTTCTCCCGAGGAGGCTCGCTACACTGCTGGCTGTGCTCTCGCCTATCAGGCGGGCGCGCAGGGCTCCTCCAGCAGGTCTTGCCTCAGGGGCTGCTTCCCCTGAGTTGAGGCTGTGAGCGGGAACCCAGACACGCAGGATAAGGCCCCAACCACCTGCACATGTCTCTGCTGGGGAGGAGAGTGCTAGGGAACCTACGTCTCTCACACACTTTCTAGGCACCCACGGAGTCAGCCTCTGGGAGTGTGGGGATGCAAAACCCAGCCAGGGGCCCTTGGAACCTGGTGCTCTCCGTGCGGAGCTTTGTCTGGGCGGCCAAGGAACCGCTGAAGGAGCCCTGCTGTTGCCCTTCGCTTCCCTCTGACAGAGCTTTCACTGCTGGAGCCCTTGGCAGTGTGCAACCCACCAGCCCCTAAGCCCTCCTCAAGGACGCTTGGGACCTAAGTGCAAAGGCAAGGCAGGGGTAGGGCTGAAGCCAGGAAGGCGCCAGTGGCGTTTCCGAGCCTCACACAGCCTGCTCCTTCCTGGGGAGGGAGCCTTAAAGCAAGGCAAGTCTGCGCAAGGCTAGCCCCCGCAGAGCATCTTGGTGCCAGGAACTCTGCCAGATCGGGCCTCTGAACAGAGCTAGAGATCTGCCGTACTGGAGTCACACTTAGCTTCGTGTAAGCAGGGATTTCAGCTTGACGGGGACTTGCTGCCTCCTCTTCCCTCGAGGAGGCTCGCTTCCCTGCTGGCTGTGCACTCGCCTATCAGGCGGGGGCGCAGGGCTCCTCCAGCAGGTCTTGCCTCAGGGGCTGCTTCCCCTGAGTTGGGGCTGTGGGCAGGAACCCAGACACGCAGGATTAGGCCCCAAACACCTGCACATGTCTCTGCTGGGGAGGAGAGTGCTAGGGAACCTACGTCTGTCATACACTTTCTGGGCACCCAAGGAATCAGCCTCCGTGTGTGCGGGGCTGAAAACCCCAGCCAGGGGCCTGGGAGCCTGGTGCTCTCCAGTGTGGCGCTGATTCTAGGGCGGCCTAGAAACCGCTGGAGGAGCCCTGCAGTTGCCCTTCCCTTCCCTCTGACAGAATTCTCACTGCTGGAGCCCTTGGCAGTGTGCAACCCACCAGCCCCTAAGCTCTCCTTAAGGAGGACTGGGACCTAAGTGCAAAGGCAAGGCAGGATTGGAGCTGAGGCAAGAAAGGCGCCAGTGGCGACTCCCAGGCTCCTGCTGCCTGCTCCTTCCTGGAGAGGCAGCCTAAAAGCAAGGCAAGTCTGGGCAAGGCTAGCCCCGGCAGAGCAGCCTCGCGCCAGGAACTCTGCCAGATCGGGGCTCTGAGCAGAGCTAGAGCTCTGCCGTACTGGAGGCGCACTTAGCTCCGTGCAAGCAGGGCTTTCAACTTGACGGGGCTGGGCTGCCTCCTCTTCCCCGAGGAGGCTCGCTTCCCTGCTGGCTGTGCACTCGCCTATCAGGCGGGGGCGCAGGGCTCCTCCAGCAGGTCTTGCCTCAGGGGCTGCTTCCCCTGAGTTGGGGCTGTGGGCAGGAACCCAGACACGCAGGATCAGGCCCCAACACCTGCACATGTCTCTGCTGGGAGGAGAGTGCTAGGGAACCTACGTCTGTCATACACTTTCTGGGCACCCAAGGAATCAGCCTCCGTGTGTGCGGGCTGAAAACCCCAGCCAGGGGCCCTGGGAGCCTGGTGCTCTCGGTGCGGCGCTGATTCTAGGCGGCCTAGAAACCGCTGGAGGAGCCCTGCAGTTGCCCTTCCCTTCCCTCTGACAGAGCTCTCACTGCTGAAGCCCTTGGCAGTGTGCAACCCACCACCCCCTAAGCCCTCCCAACACGCCTGGCACCTATGTGCAAAGGCAAGGCAGGATTGGAGCTGAGGCAAGGAAGGCACCAGTGGCGTCTCCCAGGCTCGCTCAGACAGCTCCTTCCTGGGGAGGGAGCCTAAAAGCAAGGCAAGTCTGGGCAAGGCGAGCCCCGGCCGAGCAGCCTCGCGCCAGAAACTCTGCCAGATCGGGGCTCTGAGCAGAGCTAGAGCTCTGCCGTACTGGAGGCCCACTTAGCTCCGTGCAAGCAGGGCTTTCCTCTTGACTGGGCTCGGCTGCCTCCTCTTCTCCCGAGGAGGCTCGCTACACTGCTGGCTGTGCTCTCGCCTATCAGGCGGGCGCGCAGGGCTCCTCCAGCAGGTCTTGCCTCAGGGGCTGCTTCCCCTGAGTTGAGGCTGTGGGCGGGAACCCAGACACGCAGGATAAGGCCCAACCACCTGCACATGTCTCTGCTGGGGAGGAGAGTGCTAGGGAACCTACGTCTCTCACACACTTTCTAGGCACCCACGGAGTCAGCCTCTGGGAGTGTGGGGATGCAAAACCCAGCCAGGGGCCCTTGGAACCTGGTGCTCTCCGTGCGGAGCTTTGTCTGGGCGGCCAAGGAACCGCTGAAGGAGCCCTGCTGTTGCCCTTCGCTTCCCTCTGACAGAGCTTTCACTGCTGGAGCCCTTGGCAGTGTGCAACCCACCAGCCCCTAAGCCCTCCTCAAGGACGCTTGGGACCTAAGTGCAAAGGCAAGGCAGGGGTAGAGCTGAAGCCAGGAAGGCGCCAGTGGCGTTTCCGAGCCTCACACAGCCTGCTCCTTCCTGGGGAGGGAGCCTTAAAGCAAGGCAAGTCTGCGCAAGGCTCGCCTATGGCAGAGCATCTTGGTGCCAGGAACTCTGCCAGATCGGGCCTCTGAACAGAGCTAGAGATCTGCCGTACTGGAGTCGCACTTAGCTTCGTGTAAGCAGGGATTTCAGCTTGACGGGGACTTGCTGCCTCCTCTTCCCCCGAGGAGGCTCGCTTCCCTGCTGGCTGTGCACTCGCCTATCAGGCGGGGGCGCAGGGCTCCTCCAGCAGGTCTTGCCTCAGGGGCTGCTTCCCCTGAGTTGGGGCTGTGGGCAGGAACCCAGACACGCAGGATCAGGCCCCAAACACCTGCACATGTCTCTGCTGGGGAGGAGAGTGCTAGGGAACCTACGTCTGTCATACACTTTCTGGGCACCCAAGGAATCAGCCTCCGTGTGTGCGGGGCTGAAAACCCCAGCCAGGGGACCTGGGAGCCTGGTGCTCTCCGTGTGGCGCTGAATCTGGGCGGCCAAGCAACCGCTGGAGGAGCCCTGCAGTTGCCCTTCCCTTCCCTCTGACAGAATTCTCACTGCTGGAGCCCTTGGCAGTGTGCAACCACCAGCCCCTAAGCTCTCCTTAAGGAGGACTGGGACCTAAGTGCAAAGGCAAGGCAGGATTGGAGCTGAGGCAAGAAAGGCGCCAGTGGCGACTCCCAGGCTCCTGCTGCCTGCTCCTTCCTGGAGAGGCAGCCTAAAAGCAAGGCAAGTCTGGGCAAGGCTAGCCCCGGCAGAGCAGCCTCGCGCCAGGAACTCTGCCAGATCGGGGCTCTGAGCAGAGCTAGAGCTCTGCCGTACTGGAGGCGCACTTAGCTCCGTGCAAGCAGGGCTTTCAACTTGACGGGGCTGGGCTGCCTCCTCTTCCCCGAGGAGGCTCGCTTCCCTGCTGGCTGTGCACTCGCCTATCAGGCGGGGGCGCAGGGCTCCTCCAGCAGGTCTTGCCTCAGGGGCTGCTTCCCCTGAGTTGGGGCTGTGGGCAGGAACCCAGACACGCAGGATCAGGCCCCAACCACCTGCACATGTCTCTGCTGGGGAGGAGAGTGCTAGGGAACCTACGTCTGTCATACACTTTCTGGGCACCCAAGGAATCAGCCTCCGTGTGTGCGGGGCTGAAAACCCCAGCCAGGGGCCCTGGGAGCCTGGTGCTCTCGGTGCGGCGCTGATTCTAGGCGGCCTAGAAACCGCTGGAGGAGCCCTGCAGTTGCCTTCCCTTCCCTCTGACAGAGCTCTCACTGCTGAAGCCCTTGGCAGTGTGCAACCCACCACCCCTAAGCCCTCCCCAACACGCCTGGCACCTATGTGCAAAGGCAAGGCAGGATTGGAGCTGAGGCAAGGAAGGCACCAGTGGCGTCTCCCAGGCTCGCTCAGACAGCTCCTTCCTGGGGAGGGAGCCTAAAAGCAAGGCAAGTCTGGGCAAGGCGAGCCCCGGCCGAGCAGCCTCGCGCCAGAAACTCTGCCAGATCGGGGCTCTGAGCAGAGCTAGAGCTCTGCCGTACTGGAGGCCCACTTAGCTCCGTGCAAGCAGGGCTTTCCTCTTGACTGGGCTCGGCTGCCTCCTCTTCTCCCGAGGAGGCTCGCTACACTGCTGGCTGTGCTCTCGCCTATCAGGCGGGCGCGCAGGGCTCCTCCAGCAGGTCTTGCCTCAGGGGCTGCTTCCCCTGAGTTGAGGCTGTGGGCGGGAACCAGACACGCAGGATCAGGCCCCAACCACCTGCACATGTCTCTGCTGGGGAGGAGAGTGCTAGGGAACCTACGTCTCTCACACACTTTCTAGGCACCCACGGAGTCAGCCTCTGGGAGTGTGGGGATGCAAACCCAGCCAGGGGCCCTTGGAACCTGGTGCTCTCCGTGCGGAGCTTTGTCTGGGCGGCCAAGGAACCGCTGAAGGAGCCCTGCTGTTGCCCTTCGCTTCCCTCTGACAGAGCTTTCACTGCTGAGCCCTTGGCAGTGTGCAACCCACCAGCCCCTAAGCCCTCCTCAAGGACGCTTGGACCTAAGTGCAAAGGCAAGGCAGGGGTAGAGCTGAAGCCAGGAAGGCGCCAGTGGCGTTTCGAGCCTCACACAGCCTGCTCCTTCCTGGGGAGGGAGCCTTAAAGCAAGGCAAGTCTGCGCAAGGCTCGCCTATGGCAGAGCATCTTGGTGCCAGGAACTCTGCCAGATCGGGCCTCTGAACAGAGCTAGAGATCTGCCGTACTGGAGTCGCACTTAGCTTCGTGAAGCAGGGATTTCAGCTTGACGGGGACTTGCTGCCTCCTCTTCCCCGAGGAGGCTCGCTTCCCTGCTGGCTGTGCACTCGCCTATCAGGCGGGGGCGCAGGGCTCCTCCAGCAGGTCTTGCCTCAGGGGCTGCTTCCCCTGAGTTGGGGCTGTGGGCAGGAACCCAGACACGCAGGATCAGGCCCCAAACACCTGCACATGTCTCTGCTGGGAGGAGAGTGCTAGGGAACCTACGTCTGTCATACACTTTCTGGGCACCCAAGGAATCAGCCTCCGTGTGTGCGGGGCTGAAAACCCCAGCCAGGGGCCTGGGAGCCTGGTGCTCTCCGTGTGGCGCTGAATCTGGGCGGCCAAGCAACCGCTGGAGGAGCCCTGCAGTTGCCCTTCCCTTCCTCTGACAGAATTCTCACTGCTGGAGCCCTTGGCAGTGTGCAACCCACCAGCCCCTAAGCTCTCCTTAAGGAGGACTGGGACCTAAGTGCAAAGGCAAGGCAGGATTGGAGCTGAGGCAAGAAAGGCGCCAGTGGCGACTCCCAGGCTCCTGCTGCCTGCTCCTTCCTGGAGAGGCAGCCTAAAAGCAAGGCAAGTCTGGGCAAGGCTAGCCCCCGCAGAGCAGCCTCGCGCCAGGAACTCTGCCAGATCGGGGCTCTGAGCAGAGCTAGAGCTCTGCCGTACTGGAGGCGCACTTAGCTCCGTGCAAGCAGGGCTTTCAACTTGACGGGGCTGGGCTGCCTCCTCTTCCCCGAGGAGGCTCGCTTCCCTGCTGGCTGTGCACTCGCCTATCAGGCGCGCGCGCAGGGCTCCTCCAGCAGGTCTTGCCTCAGGGGCTGCTTCCCCTGAGTTGGGCTGTGGCAGGAACCCAGACACGCAGGATCAGGCCCCAAACACCTGCACATGTCTCTGCTGGGGAGGAGAGTGCTAGGAACCTACGTCTGTCATACACTTTCTGGGCACCCAAGGAATCAGCCTCCGTGTGTGCGGGGCTGAAAACCCCAGCCAGGGGCCCTGGGAGCCTGGTGCTCTCGGTGCGGCGCTGATTCTAGGCGGCCTAGAAACCGCTGGAGGAGCCCTGCAGTTGCCCTTCCCTTCCCTCTGACAGAGCTCTCACTGCTGAAGCCCTTGGCAGTGTGCAACCCACCACCCCCTAAGCCTCCCCAACCACGCCTGGCACTATGTGCAAAGGCAAGGCAGGATTGGAGCTGAGGCAAGGAAGGCACCAGTGGCGTCTCCCAGGCTCGCTCAGACAGCTCCTTCCTGGGGGGGAGCCTAAAAGCAAGGCAAGTCTGGGCAAGGCGAGCCCCCGGCCGAGCAGCCTCGCGCCAGAAACTCTGCCAGATCGGGGCTCTGAGCAGAGCTAGAGCTCTGCCGTACTGGAGGCCACTTAGCTCCGTGCAAGCAGGGCTTTCCTCTTGACTGGCTCGGCTGCCTCCTCTTCTCCCGAGGAGGCTCGCTACACTGCTGGCTGTGCTCTCGCCTATCAGGCGCGGGGCGCAGGGCTCCTCCAGCAGGTCTTGCCTCAGGGGCTGCTCCTGAG
>NW_017192980.1:0-10027 GCF_001704415.2 Capra hircus
GTGGGCGGGACTGTCGTGCTTCCTCTCGAGTGGAGAGATGGGTATGTCGGGGAACTTCTTGAGTTGCAGCAAGGGGTGTGAAGGACCCTTTGGAAGTTCCAGAGGTTAGTTTTGATTAGCTTCGAGACGCCTCATTGGAAATGGGCCTCATCTCGCCTGCAGGGACAACCTCCTGGATTTTCTCGGGTTGCGGCAGGTGGTCTCGACTTGCGACAGGGACCTCAGGGACCCGCTCTGGTGGCCTCAGGAACGGTCAGTCCCATGCGAGTTGCTCGGGGGCCTCTCGGGATTCGTCTCCCGTCGATGCGCGGGCCTAAGACCTTGTGTGGAGTCGTTGCTGGAACCTGAGGATTCCCCTCCAGTGCTGACATGGATCTTGGGGAACCTCTGGAGTCTCCCCAGGGGAGTCAGTCCTCGTCTCGTGGGGGCATGCACATGGCTTTCCTCTCGAACTGTAGCAGCAGTGTCGCGCGCTTCCCTTCGCGTGGACCAAGGGATCTGTGGCTTTCCCTCGAGGCTTTCCCACGAGGCTTTCCAAAAGGCTGTCCCAGGTGCCACTGTGGTGTGAATCGATCCTCGGCTTGAAATTCGAGGCAGTGCAGGGAAAACAGGTTTCGCAGGAATGGACTGAGACATCTGGGGAACTCTGGGAATGGTGGCACGACCCTGGATTTCCTCTCGCCTTTCCTGTGGAGAACGCCTCCTGTTCAGATGCGTGGGAACGCCAGGAATCCTTTCCCGACGACACAGGGAGAATCAATCCTCTCGAGCTATGAGGCGGAACGGGCTCCTCTGGATGTGGGCGGGACTCTCGTGTTTCCTCTCGAGTGAAGACGGGATGTCGGGGAACTTCTTGAGTTGCAGCAAGGGTGTGAAGTACCCTTTGAAGTTCCAGAGGTTAGGTGTGATTAGCCTCGAGACGCCTCAGCGGAAATGGGCCTCATCTCGCCTGAAGGGGAGAACCTCCTGGATTTTCTCGAGTTGGGGCAGGTGCTTTCCACGTAGGACGGGGACCACAGGGACCCGCTCTGGTGGCCTCAGGGAAGGCCAGTCCCCATGCGAGTTGCTCGGGGGCCTCTTAGGATTCCTCTCCCGTTGATTGCCGGGGCCTAAGTCCTTGTGTGGAGTCGTTGCCGGAATCTGAGGATTCCTCTCCAGTGCTGACATGGATCTAGGGTACTTCTAGAGTCTCCCCAGGGAGTCAGTCCTCGTCAGATTGGGGGCATGCACTTGGGCTTTCCTGCCGAGCTGTAGGAGCAGTGTCACGCTTCCCTTCGCGTGGATCAAGGGATCTGTGGCTTTCACTCGAGGCTTTCCCACGAGGCTTTCCCAAGAGGCTTTCCACGAGGCTTTCCCACAGGCGTCCCACGTGCTACCGTGGTGTGAGTCGATCCTCGGCTTGAAAGCCGAGGCAGTGTAGGGAAAACAGGTTTCCCTTGAATGCACGGAGACATCTGTGGGACTCTGGCAATGGTGTCACGACCCTGGAATTCCTCTCGCCTTTCCTGTGGAGAGCGCCTCCTCTTGGGATGCGACGGGGAACGCCAGGAAATTTTTCCCGATCACGCAGGGAAAGGATCCCTCCTCTCAATCTAGGAGGCGGAAACGGTGCTCCTCTGGATGTGGGCGGGACTCTCGTGCTTCCTCTGGAGTGGAGACGGTATGTGGGGGAACTTCTTGAGTTGCAGCAAGGGTGTGAAGGACCCTTTGAAAGTTCCAGAGGCTTAGGTGTGATTAGCCTCGAGACGCCTCAGCGGAAATGGGCCTCATCTCGCCTGGAGGGGAGAACTTCCTGGATTTTCTCGAGTTGCGGCAGGTGCTCTCGACTTACGACGGGGACCTCAGGGACCCGCTCTGGTGGCCCTCAGGAAAGTCTCTGCCCATGCGAGTTGCTCGGGGGCCTCTCGGGATTCCTCCCCTGTCAATGTCGGGGCCTAAGACCTTGTGAGGAGTCGCTGCCGGAACCTGAGGATTCCTCTCAAGTGCTGACATGGATCTTGGGGTACTTCTGGTGTCTCCCCAGGGAGTCAGTACTCGTCTCGAGTGGGGGGCATGCACGTGCGCTTCCTCCCGAGCTGTAGCAGCAGTTTGATTCTTCCTGTCGAGTGGATCAAGGGATCTGTGGGATTTCCCTCTCCAGAGGCTTTCCCACGAGGCTTTCCCACAGGGCTGTCCCACGTGCCACCGTGGTGTGAGTCGATCCTCGGCTTGAAAGTCGAGGCAGTGCAGGGAAAACAGGTTTCCCTGGAATGGAATGAGACATCTGGGGATTCTGGGAATGGTGGCACGACCCTGGAGTTCCTCTCGCTTTTTCTGTGGAGAGCGCCTCCTCTTGAATTGCGACGGGAACGCCGGGAATTCTTTCCCGACCACGCAGGGAAAGGATCCCTCCTCTCGAGCTAGGAGGCGGACATGGGGCTCCTCTGGATGTGGGCGGGACTCCCGTGCTTCCTCTCGAGTGGAGACGGGTATGTCGGGGAACTTCTTAAGTTGCAGCAAGGAGGTGAAGGACCCTTTGGAAGTTCCAGAGGTTAGGTGTGATTAGCCTCCAGACGCCTCAGCGGGAATGGGCCTCATCTCGCCTGGAGGGGAGAACCTCCTGGATTTTCTCGAGTTGCGGCAGGTGCTCTCGACTGACGACGGCGACCTCAGGGACCCGCTCTGGTGGCCTCAGGAAAGGCCAGACCCCATGCGAGTTGCTCGGGGGCCTCTCAGGATTCCTCTCCTGTCGAAGCCGGTTCCTAAGACCTTGTGTGGATTCGTTTCCGGAACATGAGGATTCCTCTCCAGTGCTGACATGGATCTTGGGTACTTCTGGAGTCTCCCCAGGGGTGTCAGTCCTCGTTTCGAGTGGGGGCATGCACGTGCACTTTCCTCCCGAGCTGTAGCAGCAGTGTCACATTTCCCTTCGCGTGGATCAAGGAATCTGTGGCTTTCTCTCGAGGCTTTCCCAAGAGGCTTTCCCACGAGGCTTTCCCACAGGGCTGTCCCACGTACCAGCGTGGTGTGAGTCGATCCTCGGCTTGAAAGTCGAGGCAGTGCAGGGAAAACAGTTTTCATTGGAATTAACTGAGACATCTTTGGGACTCTGGGAATGGTGGCACGACCCTGGAGTTCCTCTCGCCTTTCCTGTGGAGAGCGCCTCCTCTTGAGATGCAACCGGAACGCCGGGAATACTTGACCGACCACGCAGGAAAAGGATCCCTCCTCTCGAGCTAGGAGGCAGAAACGGGGCTCCTCTGGATGTGGGCGGGACTGTCGTGCTTCCTCTCGAGTGGAGATGGGTATGTCGGGGAACTTCTTGAGTTGCAGCAAGGGTGTGAAGGACCCTTTGGAAGTTCCAGAGGTTAGTTTTGATTAGCTTCGAGACGCCTCATTGGAAATGGGCCTCATCTCGCCTGCAGGGACAACCTCCTGGATTTTCTCGGGTTGCGGCAGGTGGTCTCGACTTGCGACAGGGACCTCAGGGACCCGCTCTGGTGGCCTCAGGAACGGTCAGTCCCCATGCGAGTTGCTCGGGGCCTCTCGGGATTCGTCTCCCGTCGATGCCGGGGCCTAAGACCTTGTGTGGAGTCGTTGCTGGAACCTGAGGATTCCCCTCCAGTGCTGACATGGATCTTGGGGAACCTCTGGAGTCTCCCCAGGGGAGTCAGTCCTCGTCTCGTGTGGGGGCATGCACATGGGCTTTCCTCTCGAACTGTAGCAGCAGTGTCGCGCTTCCCTTCGCGTGGATCAAGGGATCTGTGGTTTTCCCTCGAGGCTTTCCCACGAGGCTTTCCCACAAGGCTGTCCCAGGTGCCACTGTGGTGTGAATCGATCCTCGGCTTGAAATTCGAGGCAGTGCAGGGAAAACAGGTTTCCCAGGAATGGACTGAGACATCTGGGGAACTCTGGAATGGTGGCACGACCCTGGATTTCCTCTCGCCTTTCCTGTGGAGAACGCCTCCTGTTCAGATGCGTGGGAACGCCAGGAATCCTTTCCCGACGACACAGGGAGAGAATCAATCCTCTCGAGCTATGAGGCGGAAACGGGGCTCCTCTGGATGTGGGCGGGACTCTCGTGTTTCCTCTCGAGTGAAGACAGGGTATGTCGGGGAACTTCTTGAGTTGCAGCAAGGGTGTGAAGTACCCTTTGGAAGTTCCAGAGGTTAGGTGTGATTAGCCTCGAGACGCCTGAGCGGAAATGGGCCTCATCTCGCCTGAAGGGGAGAACCTCCTGGATTTTCTCGAGTTGCGGCAGGTGCTTTCCACGTAGGACGGGGACCACAGGGACAAGCTCTGGTGGCCTCAGGGAAGGCCAGTCCCCATGCGAGTTGCTCGGGGGCCTCTTAGGATTCCTCTCCCGTTGATGCCGGGGCCTAAGTCCTTGTGTGGAGTCGTTGCCAGAATCTGAGGATTCCTCTCCAGTGCTGACATGGATTTAGGGGTACTTCTAGAGTCTCCCCATGGGAGTCAGTCCTCGTCAGATTGGGGGCATGCACTTGGGCTTTCCTTCCGAGCTGTAGGAGCAGTGTCACGCTTCCCTTCGCGTGGATCAAGGGATCTGTGGCTTTCCCTCGAGGCTTTCCCACGAGGCTTTCCCACGAGGCTTTCCCACAGGGCTGTCCCACGTGCCACCGTGGTGTGAGTCGATCCTCGGCTTGAAAGTGGAGGCAGTGCAGGGAAAACAGGTTTCGCTGCAATGGACTGAGATATCTGGGGGACTCTGGGAATGGTGGCACGACCCTGGAGTTCCTCTCGCCTTTCCTGTGGAGAGGGCCTCCTGTTGAGATGCGATGGGAACGCCGGGAATTCTTTCCCGACCACGCAGGGAAAGGATCCTTCCTCTCGAGATAGGAGGCGGAAACGGGGCTCCTCTGGATGTGGGCGGGACTCTCGTGCTTCCTCTCGAGTGGAGACGGAAATGTCGGGGAACTTCTTGAGTTGCAGCAAGGTTGTGAAGGACCCTATTGAAGTTCCAGAGGTTAGGTGTGGTTAGCCTCGAAACGCCTCAGCGGAAATGGGCCTCATCTCTCCTGGAGGGGAGAACCTCCTGGATTTTCTCGAGGTGCGGCAGGTGCTCTCGACTTATGACGGGGACCTCAGGGGCCCGCTCTGGTGGCATCAGGAAAGGCCAGTCCCCATGCGAGTTGCTCGGGGGCCTCTCAGATTCCCCTCCGGGGTATGCAAGGGCCTAAGACCTTGTGTGGAGTCGGTGCCGCAACCTGAGGATTCCTCTCCAGGATGACATGGATCTTGGGGTACATCTGGGGTCTCCCCAGGGGAGTCAGTCCTCGTCTCGAGTGGGGGCATAGCACGTGCGTTTTCCTCCCGAGCTGTAGCTGCAGTGTCACGCTTCCCTTCTCGTGGATCAAGGGATCTGTGGCTTTCCCTCGAGGCTTTCCCACGAGGCTTTCCCACGAGGCTTTCACACAGGGCTGTCCCACATCCCGTGGTGTGAGTCGATCCTCGGCTTGAAAGTCGAGGCAGTGCAGGGAAAACAGGTTTCCCTGGAATGGACTGAGACATCTGGGGGACACTGGCAATGGTGGCACGACCCTGGAGTTCCTCTCGCCTTTCCTGTGGAGAGCGCCTCCTCTTGAGATGCGACGGGAACGCCGGGGATTCTTTCCCGACCACGCAGGAAAAGGATCCCACCTCTCGAGCTAGGAGGCGGAAACGGGCTCCTCTGGATGTGGGCGGGACTCTCGTGCTTCCTCTCGAGTGGAGACGGGAATGTTGGGGAACTTCTTGAGTTGCAGCAAGGGAGTGAAGTACCCTTTTGAAGTTCGAGAGGTTAGGTGTAATAAGCCGTGAGACGCCTCAGCGGAAATTGGCCTCATCTCCCCTGGAGGGGAGAACCTCCTGGATTTTCTCGAGTTGCAGCAGGTGCTCTCGACTTACGACGGGGAGCTCAGGGACTCGCTCTGGTGGCCTCAGGAAAGGCCAGTTCCCATGCGAGTTGCTCGGGGGTCTCTCGGGATTCCTCTCCCGTCGATGCCGGGGCCTAAGACCATGTGTGGATTCGGGGCCGGGAGCTTAGGATTCCTCTCCAGTGCTGACATAGATCTTGGGGTTCTTCTGGAGTCTCCCCAGGGTAGTCAGTCCTCGTCTAGAGTGGGGGCATGCACCTGCGCTTTCCTCCCGAGCTGTAGCAGCAGTGTCACGCTTTCCTTCGCGTGGATCAAGGGATCTGTGGCTCCCTCGAGGCTTTCCCACGAGGCTTACCCACAGGGCTGTCCCACGTGCCACCGTGGTGTGAGTCGATCCTCGGCTTGAAAGTCGAGGCAGTGCAGGGAAAACATGATTTCCTGGAATGGACTGAGACATCTTTGGGCTCTGGGAATGGTGACACGACCCTGGAGTTCCTCTCACCTTTCCTGTCGAGAGCGCCTCCTCTTGAGATGCGACGGGAACGCCGGGAATTCTTTCCGGATCACGCAGGGAAAGGATCCCTCCTCTCGAGGTAGGAGGCAGAAACGGGGCTCCTCTGGAGGTGGGTGGGACTCTCGTGCTTCCTCTCGAGTGGAGACGGATATGTCGGGAATTTCTTGAGTTGCAGCAAGGGTGTGAAGGACCCTTTGGAAGTTCCAGAGGTTAGGTGTGATTAGCCTCGAGACGCCTCAGCGGAAATGGTCCTCATCTCGCCTGGAGGGGAGAACTTCCTGGATTTTCTCGAGTTGCGGCAGGTGCTCTCGACTTACGACAGGAACCTCAGGGACACGCTCAGGTGGCCTCTGGAAAGGTCAGTCCCCATGCGAGTTGCTCGGGGGCCTCTCGGGATTCCTCTCCTGTCGATGCAGGGGCCTAAGACCGTGTGTGGAGTCGGTGCCGGAACCTGAGGATTCCTCTCCAATGCTGACATGGATCTTGGGGTACTTCTTTAGTCTCCCCAGGGGAGTCAGTCCTCGTCTCTAGTGGGGGCATGCACGTGCGTTTCCTCCCGAGCTGTAGCAGCAGTGTCATGCTTCCCTTCCCGTGGATCATCGGATCTGCGGCTTTCCCTCGAGGCTGTCCCACGAGGCTTTCCCACGAGGCTTTCCCACAGGGCTGTCCCACGTGCCACCGTGGTGTGAGTGGATCCTCGGCTTGAAAGTCGAGGCAGTGCAGGGAAAACAGGTTTCCCTGGAATGGACTGAGACATCTGGGGGACTCTGGGAAATGGTGGCACGACCCTGGAGTTCCTCTCGCCTTTCCTGTGGAGAGGGCCTCCTGTTGAGATGCGATGGGAACGCCGGGAATTCTTTCCCGACCACGCAGGGAAAGGATCCCTCCTCTCGAGATAGGAGGCGCAAACGGGGCTCCTCTGGATGTGGGCGGGACTCTCGTGCTTCCTCTCGAGTGGAGACGGAAATGTCGGGGAACTTCTTGAGTTGCAGCAAGGTTGTGAAGGACCCTATTGAAGTTCCAGAGGTTAGGTGTGGTTAGCCTCGAAACGCCTCAGCGGAAATGGGCCTCATCTCTCCTGGAGGGGAGAACCTCCTGGATTTTCTCGAGGTGCGGCAGGTGCTCTCAACTTATGACGGGGACCTCAGGGGCCCGCTCTGGTGGCATCAGGAAAGGCCAGTCCCATGCGAGTTGCTCGGGGGCCTCTCAGATTCCCCTCCGGGCGATGCAAGGGCCTAAGACCTTGTGTGGAGTCGGTGCCGCAACCTGAGGATTCCTCTCCAGGATGACATGGATCTTGGGGTACATCTGGGGTCTCCCCAGGGGAGTCAGTCCTCGTCTCGAGTGGGGGCATGCACGTGCGTTTTCCTCCCGAGCTGTAGCTGCAGTGTCACGCTTCCCTTCTCGTGGATCAAGGGATCTGTGGCTTTCCCTCGAGGCTTTCCCACGAGGCTTTCCACACAGGGCTGTCCCACATCCGTGTGTGAGTCTATCCTCGGCTTGAAAGTCGAGGCAGTGCAGGGAAAACAGGTTTCCCTGGAATGGACTGAGACATCTGGGGGACACTGGCAATGGTGGCACGACCCTGGAGTTCCTCTCGCCTTTCCTGTGGAGAGCGCCTCCTCTTGAGATGCGACGGGAACGCCGGGGATTCTTTCCCGAACACGCAGGGAAAGAATCCCTCCACTCGAGCTAGGAGGCGGAAACGCGGCTCCTCGCGATGTGGGCAGGACTCGCGTGCTTCCTCTCGAGTGGAGACGGGTATGTAGGGGAACTTCATGAGTTGCAGCAAGGGTGTGAAGGACCCTTTGGAAGTTCCAGAGGTTAGGTGTGATTAGCCTCGAGACGCCTCAGCGGAAATGGGCCTCATCTCTCCTGGAAGGGAGAACATCCTGGATTTTCTCGAGTTGTGGCAGGTGCTCTCGACTTACGACGGGGACCTCAGGGACCCCTCTGGTGGCCTCAGGAAAGGCCTCTCCCCATGCGAGTTTCTCGGGGGACTCTCGGGATTCCTCTCCAGTCGATGCCAGGGCCTAAGACCTTGTGTGAAGTCGGTGCCGGAACCTGAGGATTCCTCTCCAGTGACTACATGAATCTTGGGGTACTTCTGGAGGCTCCCCAGGGGAATCAGTCCTCGTCTCGAGTAGGGGCATGCACGTGCGTTTTCCTCCCAAGCTGTAGCAGCAGTGTCACACTTCCCTTCGCGTGGCTCAAGGGATTTGTGGCTTTCCCTCCAGGCTTTTGCACGAGGCTTTCCCACAAGGCTTTCCAAAGGGCTGTCCCACGTGCCACCGTGGTGTGAGTCGATCCTCATCTTGAAAGTCGAGGCAGTGCAGGAAAAACAGGTTTCCCTGGAATGGACTGAGACATCTGGGGGACTCTGGGAATGGTGGCACGACCCTGGAGTTCCTCTCGCCTTTCTTGTGGAGAGCGCCTCCTCTTGAGATGCGACGGGAACGCCGGGAATTCTTTCCCGACCACGCAGGGAAAGGATCCCACCTCTCGAGCTAGGAGGCGGAAACGGGCTCCTCTGGATGTGGGCGGGACTCTCGTGCTTCCTCTCGAGTGGAGACGGGAATTTTGGGGAACTTCTTGAGTTGCAGCAAGGGAGTGAAGTACCCTTTTGAAGTTCGAGAGGTTAGGTGTAATAAGCCGTGAGACGCCTCAGCGGAAATTGGCCTCATCTCCCCTGGAGGGGAGAACCTCCTGGATTTTCTCGAGTTGCAGCAGGTGCTCTCGACTTACGACGGGGAGCTCAGGGACTCGTTCTGGTGGCCTCAGGAAAGGCCAGTCCCCATGCGAGTTGCTCGGGGGTCCTCTCGGGATTCCTCTCCCGTCGATGCCGGGGCCTAAGACCATGTGTGGATTCGGGGCCGGAGCTTAGGATTCCTCTCCAGTGCTGACATAGATCTTGGGGTTCTTCTGGAGTCTCCCCAGGGTGGTCAGTCCTCGTCTAGAGTGGAGGCATGCACCTGCGCTTTCCTCCCGAGCTGTAGCAGCAGTGTCACTCTTTCCTTCACGTGGATCAAGGGATCTGTGGCTTTCCCTCGAGGCTTTCCCACCGAGGCTTACCCACAGGGCTGTCCCACGTGCCACCGTGGTGTGAGTCGATCCTCGGCTTGAAAGTCGAGGCAGTGCAGGGAAAACATGATTTCCTGGAATGGACTGAGACATCTTTGGGGCTCTGGGAATGGTGACACGACCCTGGAGTTCCTCTCGCCTTTCCTGTCGAGAGCGCCTCCTCTTGAGATGCGACGGAAACGCGGAAATTCTTTCCCGAACACGCAGGGGAAAGGATCCCTCCTCTCGAGGTAGGAGGCAGAAACGGGGCTCCTCTGGAGGTGGGTGGGACTCTCGTGCTTCCTCTCAAGTGGAGACGGATATGTCGGGAATTTCTTGAGTTGCAGCAAGGGTGTGAAGGACCCTTTGGAAGTTCCAGAGGTTAGGTGTGATTAGCCTCGAGACGCCTCAGCGAAAATGGTCCTCATCTCGCCTGGAGGGGAGAACTTCTGGATTTTCTCGAGTTGCGGCAGGTGCTCTCGACTTACGACAGAACCCTCAGGGACCACGCTCAGGTGGCCTCTGAAAGGTCACTCCCATGCGAGTTGCTCGGGGGCCTCTCCGGGATTCTCTCCGTCGATGGCAGGGGGCTAAGACTTGG
>NW_017192981.1:0-10026 GCF_001704415.2 Capra hircus
AGAGAGATCTGGAGTCTCCCCAGGGAGTCAGTGCATTGTCTCGAGTGGGCGGCATGCACGTGCGCTTTCCTCCGAGCTTCAGCAGCAGTGTCACGCTTCCCTCGCCGTGGATCAATCAAGGGATCTGTGGCTTTCGCTCCAGGCTTTCCCACGAGGCTTTCCCATGAGGCTTTCCCACAGGGCTGTCCCACGTGCCACCATGGTGTGAGTCGATCCTCGGCGTGAAAGTCGAGGCAGTGAAGGGAAAACAGGTTCCTCTGGAAAGGACTGAGACATCTCGGGGACTCTGGGAATGGTGGCATGACCCTGGAGTTCCTCTCGCCTTTCCTGTGGAGAGCGCCTCCTCTTGAGATGCGACGGGAATGCCGGGAATTCTTTCCCGACAAGCAGGGAAAGGAACCCTCATCTCGAGCTACGAGGCGGAAACGCGGCTCCTCTGGATGTGGGCGGGACCCACGTGCTTCCTCTCGAGTGGAGACGGGTATGTCGGGGAACATCTTGAGTTGCAGCAAGCATGTGAACGACCCTTTGGAAGTCCAGAGTTTAGGTGTGATTAGCCTCGAGACGACTCAGCGAAAATGGGCCTCATCTCGCCTGGAGAGCAGAACCTCCTGGATTTTCTCGAGTTGCGGCAGGTGCTCTCCACTTACGACGGGGACCTCAAGGACCCACTCTGGTGGCCTCAGTGAAGGCGAGTCCCCAAGCGATTTGCTAGGGGGCCTCGCAGGATTCATCTCCCGTCGATTATGGGGCTAAGAACTTATGCGGAGTTGGGGCCGGAACCTGAGGATTCATCTCCAGTGCTGACATGGAACTTGGGGTACTTCTGGAGTGTCCACATGGGAGTCAGTCCTCGTCACGAGTAGGGGCATGCACGTTCGCTTTCCTCCCGAGCTGTAGCAGCAGTGTCAAGCTTCCCATCGCGTGGATCAAGGCATCTGTGGCTTCCCTCGAGGCTTTCCAACAAGGCTATCCCACAGGGCTGTCCCACGTGCCACCGTGGGGTGAGTCGATCCTTGGCGTGAAAGTCGAGGCAGTGCAGTGAAAACAGGTTTCCCTGGAATGGACTGAGACATCTGGGGACTCTGGAATGGTGGCACGCGACATGGAGTTCCTCTCGAATTTCCTGTGGAGAGCGCCTCCTCTTGAGATGCGACGGGAACGGCGGGAATTCTTTCCCGACCACGCAGGGAAAGGATCCCTCCTCTCGAGCTAGGAGGCGGAAACGGGGCTCCTCTGGATGTGGGCGGGACTCTCGTGCTTCCTCTCAAGTGGAGACGGGGATTACGGGGAACTTCTTGAGTTGCAGCAAGGTGTGAAGGACCCTTTGGAAGTTCCAGAGGTAAGGTGTGATTAGCCTCGAGACGCCTCAGCGGAAAATGGGCGCTCATCTCGCCTCGAGGGGAAACCTCCTGGATTTTCTCCAAATCGACAGGTGCTCTCGACTTACGGCTGGGACCTCAGCGACCCGCTCTGGTGCCTCAGGAAAGGCCAGTCCCCATGCAGTTGTCGGGGCCTCTCGGGATTCCTCTCCAGTCGATGGCCGGGGCGCTAAAACCTTGTGTGGGGTCAGTGCCAGACCTGAGAATTCCTCTTCAGTGCTGATATGGATCTTGGGGTACTTCTGGAGTCTCCCAGGGGAGTCAGTCCTTGTCTCCAGTGGAGGCATGCACGTGCGCTTTCCTCCCGAGCTGTAGCAGCAGTGTCACGGCTTCCCTTCACGTGGATCAAGGGATCAGTGGCTTTCCCTCGAGGCTTTCCCACGAGGTTTTCCCACGAGGCTTTCCCACAGGGCTGTCGCAAGTGCCACCGTGGTGTGAGTCGATCTCGCTTGAAATTCGGGCAGTGCACGGAAAACAGGTTTCCCTGGAATGGACTGAGACATCTGGGGGACTCTGGAATGGTGGCACGACCCTGGAGTTCCTCTCGCCTTTCTGAGGAGCGCGCTCTCTTGAAATGCGGCGGGAACGCCGGGAATTCTTTCCCGAACACGCAGGGAAAGGATCACTCCTCTCGAGCTATGACCTGTAAACGGGCTCCTCTGGATGTGGCCAGCACTCTCGCGCTTCCTCTCGAGTGGAGGACAGGTATGTCGGGGAACTTCTTGAGTTGCAGCAAGGGTGTGAAGGACCCTTTGGAAGTTCCAGAGGTTAGGTGTGATTAGCCTCGAGACGCCTCAGCGGAAATGGCCTCATCTCGCCTGGAGGGGAGAGTCTCCGGGATTTTCTCGAGTTGCGGAACGTGCTCTCGACTTACGACAGGGACCTCAGGGACCCGCTCTGGTGGCCTCAGAAAAGGCCAGTCCGCATGCGAGTTGCTCGGGGCCTCTCGGGATTCCTCTTCCGTCGATGCCAGAGCCTAAGTCCTTGTGTGGAGTCGGTGCCAGAACATGAGGATTCCTCTCCAGTGCTGACATGGATCTTTTGGTACTTCTGGAGTCTCCCAGTGGAGTCAGTCCTCGTCTCAAGTGGGAGAATGCACGTGCGCTTTCCTCCCGAGCTGTAGCAGCAGTGTCACGCTTCTCTTCGCGTGGATCAAGGGATCTGAGGCTTTTCCTCAAGGCTTTCCCACGAAGGCTTTCCACGAGGCTTTCCCTCAGGGCTCTCCACGTGTCACAGGTGGTGTGAATCGATCCTCGGCTTGAAACTCGAGGCAGTGCAGGGAAAACAGGTTTCCCTAGAATGGACAGAGACACCTGGGGGACTCTGGGAATGGTGGCACGACCTGGAGTTCCTCTCTCCTTTCCTGTGGAGAGCGCCTCCTCTTGAGATGCAACGGGAACGCCGGGAATTCTTTCCCGACCACGCATAGAAAGGATCCCTCCTCTCGGAGCTAGGAGGCGGAAACGGATCTCCTCTGAATGTGGGCGGTACTCTCGTCCTTCCTCTCAAGTGGAGACGGGGGATGTCGGGGAACTTCTTGAGTTGCAGCAAGGTTGTGAATTACCCTATGGAAGTTCCAGAACTTAGGTGTGATTAGCCTCGAGACGCCTCAGCGGAAATGGGCCTCATCTCGCCTGGAGGGGAGAACCTCCTGGATTTTCTGGAGTTGTGACAGGTGCTCTCGACTTAAGACGGGGACCACAGGGACCCGCTCTGGTGGCCTCAGGAAAGGCCAGTCCCCATGCGAGTTTGCTCGGGGGCCTCTCGGGATTCCTATCCCGTCGATGCTGGGCCCTAAGACCTTGTGTTGGGTCGATGACGGAACCTGAGGATTCCTCTCCAGTGCTGACATGGATCTTGGGGTACTTCTGGAGTCTCCCCAGGGGAGTCAGTCCTCGTCTCGAATGGGGACATGCACGTGCGTTTTCCTCCCGAGCTGTAGCAGAACTGTCACGCTTTCCTTCGGGTGGTTTAAGGGATCTCTGTCTTTCCCTCGCGGCTTTCCCATGAGGCTTTCCCACGAGGCTTTCCCACAGGGCTGTCCCACGTGCTACCGTTGTGTGAGTCGATCCTCGGCTTGAAAGTCGAGGCAGTGCAGGGAAAACAGGTTTCCCTGGAATGGTTGAGACATCTGGGGGACTCTGGGAATGTGGCACTATCCTGGAGTTCTCTCGCCTTTCCTGTGGAGAGCGCCTTCTCTTGAGTTGCGACGGGATCGCCGGGAATTCTTTCCGACCAAGCAGGGAAAGGATCCTTCCTCTCCAGCTACAAGGAGGAATCGGGCTCTTCTCGGTGTGGGCAGGACCCTCGTGCTTCCTCTCGAATTGAGACGCGTATGTCGGGTAAATTCTTGTGTTGCAGTAAGGTTACGAAGGACCATTTGGACACTCCAGAGGTTAGGTGTGATTAGCGTTGAGACGCCTCAGCAGAAATGGGCCTCATCTCGCCTGGAGGGGAGAACCTCCTGGAATTTCTCGAGTTGTTGCATGTGCTAGCGACTTACCGTAGGGACTTCAGGACCAGCTCTGGTGACCTCAGGAAAAGGCCAGTTCCCATGCGAGTTGCTCGGGGGCCTCTCGGGATTCCTCTCCGACGATTCCGGGGCCTAAGACCTTGTGTGGAGTCGGGACCGTAACCTGAGGATTCCTCTCTATTGCTGAGGTGGATCTTGGGGTACTTCTGGAGTCTCCCCAGGGGAGTCAGTCCTCGTCTCGAGTAGGGGCATGCACGTGCGCCTTCCTCCCGAGCTGTAGCAGCAGTGTCACGTTTCCCGTCACGTGGATCAAGGGATTTCTGGCTTTCTCTCGAGGCTGTCCCACGAGGCTTTCCCACGAGGCTTTCCCACAGGGCTGTCCCACGTGCCACAGTGGTGTGCGTCAATCCTCGTCTTGAAAGTCCAGGCAGTGCATGGAAAACAGGTTCCTCTGGAATGTACTGTGACATCTGAGGGACACTTGGAATGGCGGCACGACTCTAGAGTTCCTCTCACTTTCCTGTTGAGAGCACCTCCTCTTAAGATGCGACGGGAACACCGGGGAATTCTTTCCCGAACTATAAGGGAAAGGATCCCTCAACTCAAGGTACGAGGCGGAAACGGGGCTTCTCTGGGCTTCTCTGGGTGGGACCCTCGTGCTTCCTCTGGAGTGGAGATGGGTATGTCGGGGATCTTCTTGATTTGCAGCAAGGGTGTGAAGGACCCTTTGGAAGTTCCAGAAGTTAGGTGCGATTAGCCTCGAGACGCCTCAGCGGAAATGGGCCTAATCGCGCCTGGAGGGGAGAACCTCCTGGATTTTCTCGAGCTGCAGAAGGTGCTCTTGACTTACGACGGGGACATCAGGGACCCGCTCTGATGGACTCAGGAAAGGGCAGTTCCCATGAGAGTTGCAAGGGGGCCTCTCGGGATTCCTCTCCCGTCGATGCCGGGGCCTAAGACCTTGTGTGGAGTCGGGGCCGGAACCTGAGGTTTCCTCTCCAGTGCTGACATGGAACGTTGGGTACTTCTGGAGTCTGTCCATGGGAGTCAGTCCTCAGCTCGTGTGGCGACATGCACGTGCGCTTTCCTCCCGAGCTCTAGCAGCAGTGTCACGCTTCCGGTCGCGTGGATCAAGGGATCTGTGGCTTTCCCTAGAGGCTTTCCCACAGGGCTGTCCCACGTGCCACCGTGGTGTGAGTCGATCCTCGGCGTGAAAATCGAGGCAGTGCAGGGAAAAAAGAGTTCCTCTGGAAGGCACTGAGACATCCGGGGGTCTCTTTGAATGGTGGCACGACCGTGGAGTCCCTCTCGCATTTCCTGTGGAGGGCGCCTCCTCTTGAGATGCGACGGGAACGCCGGGAATTCTTTCCCGACCAGGCAGGGAAGGATCCCTCATCTCGAGCTACCAGGCGGAAACGGGGCTCCTCTGGATGTGCGCGGGACCCCGTGCTTCCTCTCGAGTGGAGAAGGGTATGTCGGAGAACGACTTGAGATGCAGCAAGAGTTTGAAGGACCCTTTGGAAGTTCCAGAGGTTAGGCGTGATTAGCCTGGAGATGCCTCAGCAGAAATGGGCCTCATCTCGCCTGGAGGGGAGAACCTCGTGGAATTTCTCGAGTTGGGCAGGTGCTCTCGACTTACGACGGGGACCTCAGGGACCCCCTTTGCTGACCACAGGAAAGGCCAGTCCACATGCGACTTCCTAGGGGGCCTCTCGGGATTCCTCTCCCTTCCAAACCCGGGCCGAAGACCTTATGTGGAGTCAGGGACAGAACCTGAGAGTTCCTCACCAGTGCTACCATGGATCTTGGGGAACTTCTGGAGTCCTGAGGGGCCCACGTGATGGCCCCTGCTGGCCCACGTGATTGCAACAGCTGACCCACATGATTGCACCAGGGGCCCACGAGATTTCCCCTGGGGGCCCCCGTGATTTCCACTGGGGCCCACGTGATTACCCCTGTGGGCCCACGTGATTGCTCCAGCTGGCCCATATGATGGCCCGGGGGACCCACGTATTTCCACTGGGGCCTACGTGATTTCCCCGTTAGGCCCACGTGATTGCACCAGCTGGCCCACATGATAGCCCATGGGGGGCGCATGTTATTGCCATTGGGGGCTCATGTGATTGCACCAGGTTGCCCACGGATTGCCAAGGAGGGCCCAGGTGATTTCCCCAGGGGCGAACATGATGGCCTCGGGGCCCGCATGATTGCCCCTGGGGGACGACGTGATTGCCCTGGGGGACCACGTGATTGCCCCAGCTGGCCCACGTGATTGCCCCACGTGATTTTGATTTCCCACGTGACGTGATTGCCCCTGGGGGCCCACGTGATTTCCACGTGATTGCCCCTGGGGGCCCGTGATTGCCCACGTGATTGCCCCTGGGGCCCACGTGATTTCCACGGGGGGCCCACGTGATTGCCCTGGGGGCCCACGTGATTGGGGGGGCCCACGTGATTGCCACGATGGGGCCCACGTGATTGCCCTGGTGTGATTGCCCTGGGGGCCCACGTGATACGTGATTGCCCCTGGGGCCCACGTGATTTGATTGCCCTGGGGGCCCACGTGATTTCCCCTGGGGGCCCAGTGATTTCCCCTGGGCCGTGATTGCCCCTGGGGGCCCACGTGATTGCCCTGGGGGTGGTGGGGGCCCGTGGGGGGCCACGTGATTTCCCTGGGGGGGGGGGGCCCACGTGATTTCCACCCCCACGTGATTGCGGGGCCCACGTGATTTCCCCTGGGGCCACGTGATTGCCCCTGGGGCCCACGTGATTCCCACGTGATTTGGGGGCCTGATTGACGTGATTTCCACGTGGGGGGCCCACGATTGTGAACCCCTGGGGCCCCCTGGGGGCCCACGTGATTTCCACCCCCTGGGGGCCCACGTGATTGCCCCTGGGGCCCACGTGATTTCCCCTGGGGCCCACGTGATTGCCCCTGGGGGGCCACGTGATTTCCCCTGGGGCCCACGAGATTGCCCTGGGCCCCTGGGGGCCCACGTGATTTCCACGGGGGCCCACGTGATTGCCCCTGGGGGCCACCCCCTTGATGCCCCTGGGGGCCACGGATTTCCCCTGGGGCCCACGTGATGCCCCTGGGGGCCCACGTGATTTCTGGGGCCCCCCACGTGATTTCCCCTGGGGCCCACGTGATTGCCCCTGGGCCCACGTGATTTCCACCCCACGTGATTGCCCCTGGGGGCCCACGTGATTTCCCCGGGGGGCCCACGTGATTGTGGGGCCCACGGGGGGGCCCACGTGATTGCCCCTGGGGGCCACGTGATTTCCCCTGGGGCCCACGTGATTGCCCCGGGGCCCACGTGATTGCCCCTGGGGGCCCACGTGATTTCCCTGGGGCCCACGTGATTTCCAAGGGGCCCACGTGATTGCCCCTGGGGCCCACGTGATTGCCCCTGGGGGCCACGTGATTTCCCCTGGGGCCCACGAGATTGCCCCTGGGGCCCACGTGATTTGGGGCCCACCCCCCACGTGATTTCCGGGGGCCACGTGATTGCCCCTGGGGGCCCACGTGGGGGGGCCCACGTGATTGCCTTGGGGCCCAATGATTCCCCTGGGGGCCCTGGGGGCCACGTGATTTCCACGTGATTGCCGCTGGGGGCCCACGTGATTGCAACCCCTGGGGCCCACGTGATTTCCCACGGCCCTGGGGGCCCACGTGATTTCCCCCACGTGATTGCCCCTGGGGCCACATGATTCCACGTGATTGCCGGGGGTGATTGCCCCTGGGGGCCCACGTGATGCCCCTGTGATTGCCCCTGGGGCCCACGCCCTGGGGGCCCCGTGATTGTCCCAGGGGGCCCACGTGATTCCCCCCACGTGATTGCCCTGGGGCCCACGTGATTTCCCCTGGGGGCCACGTGATTGCCCCTGGGGCCACGTGATTGCCCTGGGGGCCCACGTGATTGCCCCTGGGGGCCCCGTGATTTCCACTGGGGCCACGTGATTTCGGGGGACGTGATTGCCCCTGGGGGCCCACGTGATTTCCCTGGGGGCCCACGTGATTTCCCCTGTGTGATTTCCCTGGGGCCCACGTGATTTCCCTGGGCCCACGTGATTGCCCCTGGGGGCCCACGTGATTGCCCCTGGGGCCCACGTGATTCACGTGATTGCCCCTGGGGGGCCAGTGATTTCCCTGGTGGACACGTGATTTCCCTGGGGCCCCCTGGGCCACGTGATTTCCCGGGGGGCCCACGTGATTGCCCCTGGGGCCCACCCCCCAGGGGGCCCAATTTCCCCTGGGGGGATGGGGGCCCACGTGATGACGTGATTTCCCCCCACCCCCCACGTGATTGGGGGGCCCACGTGATTGCCCCTGGGGGCCCACGTGATTTCCCCTGGGGGCCCACGTGATTGCCCCTGGGGCCCCCTTGATTGCCCCAGGGGCCTACGTGATTTCCCGGGGGGCCCACGTGATTGGGGGCCCACGTGATTTCCACGGGGGGGGCCCCGTGATTGCGGGCCATGATTCCCCCTGGGGGCCCACGTGATTGGGGGCCCACGTGATTTCCCTACGTGATTGCCCTGGGGCCCACGTGATTGCCCCCCCCCCTGGCCCACGTGATTTTCCCTGGGGCACGTGATTGCCCCTGGGGCCCACGTGATTGCCCTTGGGGGCCCACGTGGCCCCTGGGGCCACATGATTTCCCGGGGGGCCACGTGATTGCCCCTGGGGACTTGATTGCCCCTGGGGCCCACGTGAATGCCCCTGGGGCCACATGATTGCCCCTGGGGGCCCACGTGATTTCCCCTGGGGGCCCATGTGATTGCCCCAGGGGCCCACGTGATTTCCCCTGGGCCCACGTGATTGCCCCTGGGGCCCACGTGATTTCCACTGGGGGCCCACGTGATTGCCCTGGGGGCCCACGATTGCCCCCACGTGATTGCCCCTGGGGGCCCACGTGATTGGGGCCACGTGATTTCCGGGGGGGCCCACGTGATTGCCCTGGGGGCCCACGTGGGGGTGATTGCCCCGGGCCCCGTGATGCCCTTTGGTGGGGGGCCCACGTGATTTGGGGCCCCTGATCCTGGGGGCCCACGTGATTTCCCCTTGGGGGCCCACGTGATTTCCACCTGGGGGCCCACGTGGGGGCCCACGTGATTGCCCCAGGGGGCCCACGTGATTTCCCCTGGGGGCCCACGTGATTGCCCAGGGCGCCACGGTGATTTCCCCTGGGGGCCCACCCCTGGGGGCCCACGTGATTTCCCCTGGGGCCCACGTGATTTCCCTGGGGGCCCCACGTGATTGCCCCTGGGGGCCACGTGATTGCCCCTGGGGCCACGTGATTTCCCCCACGTGATTGGGGGCCCACGTGACACGTGATTTCCCCTGGGGCCCCACGTGATTGCCCAGGGGCCCACGTGATTTCCCTGGGCCCACGTGATTTCCCCTGGGGGCCCCACGTGATTTCCCCTGGGGCCCACGTGATTTCCCTGGGGGCCCACGTGCCCTGGGGGCCCACGTGGGGGCCCACGCTGATTGGGGGGGCCCACGTGATTTCCCCGGGCCCACGTGATTTCCCTGGCGGGCCCACGTGATTTCCCCTGGGGCCAGATTGCCCCCTGGGGCCCACGTGATTTCCCCTGGGGGCCCACGTGATTCCCCTGGGGCCCACGTGATTGCCCCCGGGGCCCACGTGATTTCCCCCCCACGTGATTGGGGGCCCACGTGATTTCCCCCCACGTGATTCCCTGGGCGGCCCACGTGATTGCCCCGGGCCCACGTGATTTCCCTGGGGGCCCACGTGATTGCCCTGGGGGCCCACGTGATTTCCTGGGGGCCCACGTGATTTCCCTGGGGGCCACGTGATGGGGCCCACGTGATCCCCTGGGGGCCCACATGATTGGGGGCCCACGTGATTTCCCCTGGGCGGCCCACGTGATTGCCCAGGGGGCCCACGTGATTTTCCCCTGGGGGCCCACGTGATTTGCCCTGGGGGCCCACGTGATTTGCCATGATTCCCCTGGGGCCCACGTGATTTGCCCCAGGGGCCCACGTGAGGCCCACGTGATTTCCCCTGGGGCCCACCCCCACGGGGGCCCACGTGATTGCCCCAGGGGGCCCACGTGATTTCCCCTGGGGGCCCACGTGATTTCCCTGTACGTGCAACGTGATTTCCCCTGGGGGCCACGTGATTGCCCCAAGGGGCCCACGTG
>NW_017192982.1:0-10026 GCF_001704415.2 Capra hircus
ATCACACCTAATCTCTGGAACTTCCAAAGGGTCCTTCACACCCTTGCTGCAACTCAAGAATTTCCATGACATACCCGTCTCCACTCGAGAGGAAGCACAGAGCTCCGCTCACATCCAGAGGAACCCCGTGTCCGCCTCGTAGCTCGAGAGGAGGGATCCTTTCCTGTGTGTTGGGAATGAATTTCCCGGCGTTTCCGTCGCATCTCAAGATGAGGCGCTCTCCACAGGAAAGGCGAGAGGAACTCAAGGGTCGTGCCACCATTCGCAGAGTCCAGATGTCTCAGTCCATTCCAGGGAAACCTGTTTTCTCTGCACTGCCTTGACTTTCTAGCCGAGGATCGACTCACACCACGGTGGCACGTGGGACAGCCCTGTGGGAAAGCCTCGTGGGAAAGCCCCGTGGGAAAGCCTCGTGGGAAAGTCTCTAGGGAAAGCCACAGATCCCTTGATCCACGCGAAGGGAAGCGTGACACTGCTGCTACAGCTCTGGAGGAAATCGCACGTGCATGCCCCCACTCGAGACTACGACTGACTCCCCTGGGGAGACTCCAGAAGTACCCCAAGATCCATGTCAGCACTGGAGAGGAATCCTCAAGTTCCGGCACCGAATTCACACAAGGTCGTAGGCCCGGGCATCGACGGGAGAGGAATAACGAGAGGCCCTGAGCAACGCGCATGTGGACTGGCCTTTACTGAGTCCACCAGAGCGGGTCCCTGAGGTCCCCGTCATAAGTCGAGAGCACCTGCCGCAACTCGAGAAAATCCAGGAGGTCTCCCCTCCAGGCAAGATGAGGCCCATTTCCGCTGAGGCGTCTTGAGGCTAATCACACCTAACCTCTGGAACTTCCAAAGGGTCCTTCACACCCTTGCTGTAACTCAAGAAGTTCTCCGACATACCCGTCTGCACTCGAGAGGAAGCACGAGAGTCCCACCCACATCCAGAGGAGCCCCATTTCTGCCTCTTAGCTCCAGAGGTGGGATCCTTTCCGTGCGTTGTCTGGGAAAGAATTCCGAGTTCCCGTCGCAATTCAAGAGGAGGCGCTCTCCACAGGAAAGGCGAGAGGAACTCCAGTGTCGTGCCACCATTCGCAGAGTCCCCCAGATGTCTCAGTCCATTCCAGGGAAACCTGTTTCCCTGCACTGCCTCGACTTTCAAGCCGAGGATCGACTCACACCACGGTGGCACGTGGGACAGCCCTGTGGGAAAGCTTCTTGTGAAAGCCTCGTGTGAAAGCCTCGAGGGAAAGCCACAGATCCCTTGATCCACGTGAAGGAAAGCGTGACATTGCTGCTACAGCTCGGGAGGAAAGCCCACGTGCATGCCTCCCTCGAGACGAGGACTGACTCCCCTGGGGAGACCTCAGAAGTACCCCAAGATCCATGTCAGCACTGGAGAGGAATCCTTAGGTTCCGGCACCGACTCCACACAAGGTCTTAGGCCCGGCATCGACGGGAGAGGAATCCCGAGAGGCCCCCGAGCAACTCGCATGGGGACTGGCCTTTCCTGAGGCCACCAGAGCGGGTCCCTGAGGTCCCCGTCTTAAGTCGAGAGCACCTGACACAACTCGAGAAAATCCAGGATGTTCTCCCCTCCAGGCAAGATGAGGCCCATTTCGCGTGGAGTCTCGAGGCTAATCACATCTAACATCTGGAACTTCCAAAGGGTCCTTCACACCCTTGCTGCAACTCAAGAAGTTCCCCCAGACCCGTCTCCACTTGAGAGGAAGCACGAGAGTCCCGCCCACATCCAAAGGAGCCCCGTTTCCGTCTCCTAGCTCGAGAGGAGGGATCCTTTCCCAGCGTGGTCGGGAAAGAATTCCCGGCGTTCCCGTTGCATCTCAACAGGAGGCGCTCTTCACAGGAAAGGCGAGAGGAACTTCAGGGTCATGCCACCATTCCCAGAGTCCCCTGGATGTCTCAGTCCATTCCAGGGAAAACTGTTTTCCCTGCACTGCCTCGACTTTCAAGCCGAGGATCGACTCACACCACGATGGCACGTGGGACAGCCCTGTGGGAAAGCCTCGTGCGAAAGCCTCGAGGGAAAGCCACAGATCCCTTGATCCACGCGTAGGGAAGCGTGACACTGCTGCTACGGCTCGGGAGGAAAGCGCACGTGCATGCCCCCACTCGAGACGGGGACTGACTCCCCTGGGGAGACTGCAGAAGTACCCCAAGATCCATGTCAGTAGGGAGAGGAACCCTCAGGTTCCGGCACCGACTCCACACAAGGGCTTAGGCCCCAGCATCGAAGGGAGAGGTATCCCGAGAGGCCCCCGAGCAACTCGCATGGGGACTGGGCTTTCCTGAGGCCACCAGAGCGGGTCCCTGAGGTCCCCGTCGTAAGTCGAGAGCACCTGCCGCAACTCGAGAAAATCCAGGAGGTTCTCTCCTCCAGGCGAGATGAGGCCCATTTCCGCTGAGGCGTCTCCAGGATATTCACCTTACCTCTGGAACTTCCAAAGGGTTCTTCACACCCTTTCTGCAACTCAAGAAGTTCCCCGACATACTGTCTCCCCTCGAGAGGAAGCACGAGAGTCCCGCCCACATCCAGAGGGGCCCCGTTTCCGCCTGCTACCTCGAGAGGAGGTATCCTTTCCCTTCGTGGTCGGGAAAGAATTTCCGGCGTTCCCGACCCATCTCAAGAGGAGGCTCTCTGTACAAGAAAGGCGAGAGGAACTCCAGGGTCGTGCCACCATTCCCAGAGTCCCCCAGATGTCTCAGTACATTCCAGGGAAATCTGTTTTCCCTGCACTGCCTCGACTTTCAAGCCGAGGATCGACTCACAACATGGTGACAGGTGGACAGCCCTGTGGAAAAGCCTCGTGGGAAAGCCTCGTGGGAAAGCCTCGAGGGAAAGCCGCATACCCCTTGATCCACGCATAGGGAAGCGTGACACTGCTGCTACAGCTCGGGAGGAAAGGGCACGTGCATGCCCCCACTCGAGACGAGGACTGACTCCCCTGGGGAGACACCAGAAGTACCCCAAGATCCATGTCAGCACTGGAGAGGAATCCTCAGGTTCCGGCACCGAGTCCACACAAGGTCTTAGGCCCCGGCATCGACAGGAGAGGAATCCCGAGAGGCCCCGAGCAACTCGCATGGGGACTGGCCTTTCCTGAGGCCACCAGAGCGGGTCCCTGAGGTCCCCGTCGTAAGTCGAGAGCACCTGACGCAACTCGAGAAAATCCAGGAGGTTCTCCCCTCCAGGCGAGATGAGGCCCATTTCCGCTGAGGAGTCTCGAGGCTAATCACATCTAACATCTGGAACTTCCAAAGGGTCCTTCACACCCTTGCTGCAACTCAAGAAGTTCCCCGACATACCCGTCTCCACTCGAGAGGAAGCACGAGAGTCCCGCCCACATCCAGAGGAGCCCCGTTTCCGCCTCCTAGTTCGAGGGAGGGATCCTTTCCCAGCGTGGTCGGGAAAGAATTCCCGGCGTTCCCGTTGCATCTCAAGAGGAAGCGCTCTCCACAGGAAAGGCGAGGAACTCCAGGGTCGTGCCACCATTCCCAGAGTCCCCCGGATGTCTCAGTCCATTCCAGGGAAAACTGTTTTCCCTGCACTGCCTCGACTTTCAAGCCGAGGATCGACTCACACCACGGTTGCACGTGGGACAGCCCTGTGGGAAAGCCTCGTGGGAAAGCTTCGAGGGAAAGACACAGATCCCTTGATCCACGCGAAGGGAAGCGCGACACTGCTGCTACACAGCTCGGGAGGAAAGCGCACGTGCATGCCCCCACTCGAGACGAGGACTGACTGCCCTGGGGAGAATCCAGAAGTACCCTCAAGATCCATGTCTGCACTGGAGAGGAATCCTCAGGTTCCGGCACTGAGTCCACACAAGGTCTTAGGCCCCAGCATCGACGGGAGAGGAATCCCGAGAGGCCCCGAGCAACTCCCATGGGGACTGGCCTTTACTGAGGCCACCAGAACGGATCCCTGAGGCCCCTTCGTAAGTCGAGAGCACCTGCCACAACTCGAGAAAATCCAGGAGGTTCTCCCCTCCAGACGAGATGACGCCCATTTCCGCTGAGGCAAGTAGGGGGTAATCACACTTAAACTCTGGAACTTCCAAAGGGTCTTTCACACCCTTGCTGCTTCAAGAAGTTCCCCGACATACCCGTCTCCACTCTAGAGGAATGGGAGAGTCCCGCCCATATCCAGAGTGGCCCCGTTTCCGCCTGCTAGCTCGAGAGGAGGGTTCCTTTCCCTGCGTGGTCGGGAAAGAATTCCTAGCGTTCCCGTCGCATCTCAAGAGGAGGCGCTCTCCACAGGAAAGGCGAGAAGAACTCCAGGATCAGGCCCCATTCCCAGAGTCCCCAAGATGTCTCAGTCCATTCCAGGGAAACCTGTTTTCCCTGCGCTGCCTCGACTTTCAAGCCGAGGATCGACTCACACCACGGTGGCACATGGGACAGCCCTGTGGGAAAGCCTCGTGGGAAAGCCACAGATCCCTTGATCCTCGCGAAGGGAAGCGTGACACTGCTGCTACAGCTCGGGAGGAAAGCGCACGTGCATGCCCCCACTCGAGACGAGGACTGACTCCCCTGGGGAGACTCCAGAAGTACCCCAAGATCCATGTCAGCACTGGAGAGGAATCCTCAGGTTCCGGCACCGAATCCACACAAGGTCTTATGCCGGGGTCCAGCCCCGGTGGATCCAGGAATTCGAAGGGGGTGGACGGCGTTGGTGTGGAAAGACTTGTTTATTTATTAATGTAAGATTACATTAGGAAACTATAGTGTAGTAAGAAGATTAAGTGGAGGAAGAGTGCTGAATAGCTTGGTTTTCGCGGACGGCCAATAAAATTCCAGACAAGGAATTTGCACCACCTACGTTGGGCCACCGGCGCCCGCTTGAATATCTAAGGGTGCCTCGCCTTAAGCCCTTTCATGCGGGTCTTAACAGCCAGGCCAAGTAAGTAGACCTGGCGAGCCTCCGCACTCCATGTGGAGATTCAGCCTGAAGTTATAGTAAAGAGCAGAGAGAAGGAAAGGTAGAGAAGAAGAAAGAGGGAGAAAGACACAGGGGGAGCCAGAGTCCCAAGAAACCAGGCTGAGAGACTAGTTCGAGAAGCTGGTCCGAGAAACTGGCCCCCGGCCCCTGGCCTCCTCCTTTATTGTTCAGAAGGTCTTTTATACTTTTGATAATACATGGAGATCAATGGATAACACAAAATTATGTAGTGTTCGCAACCCAGATTCTTTCTGTATATCATTTTGTATACAAAAGGTCTCAGGTAATTTACATTATCTTCTGGCCAAGAGGCTTGTTAACACTTTTTCGCTCTCTTCCTTAATGAATGTTAATTTTGTTTCCCCTGAAGTGTTTTTCTTTAATCTGCATCTCCTTAAAGCACTAAAGTTACATCTCTATAGAACAAAGGTGCAGTGGGTTATAACAAAGAAGGTACTTAACTCAAAGATCTAATGTTGCTAATACCAGGTCTACTACTTGTTTTTCACATACCAACTATATCTAAAAATAAAGGATATGAAAATTTGGCAGCAAGCATTGACCCAAAAAATGAAACTTTTAATCAGTCCTATTCTAAAGATTCTGACTCCTCAGAAGCTCCTGCATTCCTAGGATGTTTTAAGCTTCCTGTGCCTCCGGCGGTCAGGAGGCCTCAAACAATCACAAGCGCAGCTGTACGAGTTCTACAGGCAGGCTAGAAAGCCATCAGAGGGTTTTTGGATTGAAACACTCTTTCAAATGCAGAAGACTAACGCCCTGAATTGACTTTTTCCAGAAAAGGTCAGAAGAGTGAAAAAGCAGAGCACAAAAACCGGCAGATTTTTGTTGGGGTACATGCTTAAAAATTTCCAGAGGGGTCCCTGAAGTCTGAGCACGCCTTGCGTATGTCAGCTTCCTTCCTCATAACCTTGTCACGGGCGGGCTTCCTCACACTGGCTCCCGGCAGCCTTAGGCCCCGGCATCGACGGGAGAGGAATCCCGAGAGGCCCTCGAGGAACTCGCTTGGGGACTGGCCTTTCCTGAGGCCACCAGAGCGGGTCCCTGAGGTCCCTGTCGTAAGTCAAGAGCACCTGCCGCAACTCGAGAAAATCCAGGAGGTTCTCCCTCCAGGCGAGATGAGAGCCATTTCCGCTGAGGCGTCTCGAGGCTAATCACACCTAAACTCTGGAACTTCCAAAGGGTCTTCACACCCTTGCTGCAACTCAAGAAATTCCCCGACATACCCGTCTCCACCCAAGAGGAAGCACGAGAGTCCCGCCCACATCCAGAGGAGCCCCTTCTGCCTCCTAGCTCGAGAGGAAGGATTCATTTCCCTGTGTGCTCGTGAAAGAATTTCCGGCGTTCCCCTCGCATCTCAAGAGGCGGCACTCTCCACAAGTAAGGCAAGCAGAACTCCAGGGTCGTGCCACCATTCCCAGAGTCCCCCAGATGTCTCAGTCCATTCCAGGGAAACCTGTTTCCCTGCACTGCCTCGACTTTCAAGCCGAGGATCGACTCACACCACGGTGGCACGTGGGACAGCCCTGTGGGAAAGCCTCGTGGGAAAGGCTCGTGGGAAAGCCTCGAGGGAAAGCCCTGATCCCTTGATCCACGCGAAGGGAACGTGACACTGCTGCTACAGCTCGGGAGGAAAGCGCACGTGCATGCCCCCCTCGAGACGAGGACTGACTCCCCTGGGGAGACTCAGAAGTACCCCAAGATCCATGTCAGCACTGGAGAGAAATCCTCAGGTTCCGGCACTGACTCCACACAAGGTTTTAGGCCCCAGCATCGACGGAGAGGAAACCCGAGAGGCCCCGAGAGCCCCGAGCAACTCGAAAGGGGACTGGCCTTTCCTGAGGCCACCAGAGCGGGTCGCTGAGGTCCCCGTCGTAAGTCGAGAGCACCTGCCGCAACTCGAGAAAATCCAGGAGGTTCTCCCTCCAGGCGAGATGAGGCCCATTTCGCTGAGGCGTCACGAGGCTAATCACACCTAAACCTCTGGAACTTCCAAAGGGTCCTTCACACCCTTGCTGCAACTCAAGAAGTTCCCCGACATACCCGACTCCACTCGAGAGGAAGCACGAGTGTCCCGCCCACATCAGAGGAGCCCCGTTCCGCCTCCTAGCTCGAGAGGAGGGATCCTTTCCCTGCGTGGTCGGGAAAGAATTCCCGGCGTTCCCGTCGCATCTCAAGTGGAGGCGCTCTTCACAGGAAAGGCGAGAGGAACTCCAGGTCGTGCCACATTCCCAGAGTTCCCCAGATGTCTCAGTCCATTCCAGGGAAACCTGTTTTCCCTGCACTGCCTCGACTTTCAAGCCGAGGATCGACTCACACCACGATGGCACGTGGGACAGCCTGTGGGAAAGCCTCGTGGGAAAGCCGTGGGAAAGCGTCGTGGGAAAGCCTCAATGGAAAGCCTCGAGGGAAAGCCACAGATCCTATGATCCACGGGAAGGGAAGCGTGACACTGCTGCTACAGCTCGGGAGGAAGCGCACGTGCATGCCCCACTGGAGACGAGGACTCACTCCCCTGGGGAGACTTCAGAAGTACCCCAAGAGCGATGTCAGCACTGCAGAGGAATTCTCAGTTTCCGACACCGACACCACACAAGGTCTTAGGGCCCAGCATCGATGGGAGAGGAATCCGAGAGGCCCCCGAGCAATCGCATGGGGAATGGCCTTTCCTGAGGCCACCAGAGCGGGGGTCCCTGAGGTCCCTGTCGTAAGTCGAGAGCACCTGCCGCAACTCGAGAAAATCCAGGAGGTTCTGCTCCAGGGGAGATGAGGCCCATTTGCTGAGGCGTCTCGAGGCTAATCACACCTAATCTCTGGAACTTCCAAAGGGTCCTTCACACCCTTGCTGCAACTCAAGAATTTCCATGACATACCCGTCTCCACTCGAGAGGAAGCAGAAGAGCTCCGCTCACATCCAGAGGAGCCCCGTGTCCGCCTCGTAGCTCGAGAGGAGGGATCCTTTCCCTGTGTGGTTGGGGAATGAATTCCCGGCGTTCCCGTCGCATCTCAAGATGAGGCGCTCTCCACAGGAAAGGCGAGAGGAACTCAAGGGTCGTGCCACCATACGCAGAGTCCCCCAGATGTCTCAGTCCATTCCAGGGAAACCTGTTTTCCCTGCACTGCCTTGACTTTCTAGCCGAGGATCGACTCACACCATGGTGGCACGTGGGACAGCCCTGTGGGAAAGCCTCGTGGGAAAGCCCCGTGGGAAAGCCTCGTGGGAAAGTCTCTAGGGAAAGCCACAGATCCCTTGATCCACGCGAAGGGAAGCGTGACACTGCTGCTACAGCTCTGGAGGAAATCGCACGTGCATGCCCCCACTCGAGACTACGACTGACTCCCCTGGGGAGACTCCAGAAGTACCCCAAGATCCATGTCAGCACTGGAGAGGAATCCTCAAGTTCCGGCACCGAATTCACACAAGGTCGTAGGCCCCGGCATCGACGGGAGAGGAATCCCGAGAGGCCCTGAGCAACGCGCATGTGGACTGGCCTTTACTGAGTCCATCAGAGCGGGTCCCTGAGGTCCTCGTCATAAGTCGAGAGCACCTGCCCCAACTCGAGAAAATCCAGGAGGTTCTCCCCTCCAGGCAAGATGAGGCCCATTTCCGCTGAGGCGTGTTGAGGCTAATCACACCTAACCTCTGGGACTTCCAAAGGGTCCTTCACACAGTTGCTGCAACTCAAGAAGTTCTCCGACATACCCGTCTGCACTCGAGAGGAAGCACGAGAGTCCCACCCACATCCAGAGGAGCCCCATTTCTGCCTCTTAGCTCCAGAGGTGGGATCCTTTCCGTGCGTGTCTGGAAAGAATTCACCGAGTTCCCGTCGCAATTCAAGAGGAGGCGCTCTCCACAGGAAAGGCGAGAGGAACTCCAGTGTCGTGCCACCATTCGCAGAGTCCCCCAGATGTCTCAGTCCATTCCAGGGAAACCTGTTTCCCTGCACTGCCTCGACTTTCAAGCCGAGGATCGACTCACACCACGGTGGCACGTGGGACAGCCCTGTGGGAAAGCTTCTTGGGAAAGCCTCGTGTGAAAGCCTCGAGGGAAAGCCACAGATCCCTTGATCCACGTGAAGGAAAGCGTGGCATTGCTGCTACAGCTCGGGAGGAAAGCCCACATGCATGCCTCCCCTCGAGACGAGGACTGACTCCTCCGGGGAGACCTCAGAAATACCCCAAGATCCATGTCAGCACCGGAGAGGAATCCTCAGGTTCTGGCACCGACTCCACACAAGGTCTTAGGCCCCCGGCATAGACGGGAGAGGAATCCCGAGAGGCCCTCGAGCAACTCGCATGGGGCCTGGCCTTTCCTGAGGGCACCAGAGCGGGTCCCTGAGGTCCCCGTCGTAAGTCGAGGGCACCTGCCGCAACTCGAGAAAATCCAGGAGGTTCTACCCTCCAGGCGAGATGAGGCCCATTACCGCTGAGGCGTCTCGAGGCTAATCACACCTAACCTATGGAACTTACAAAGGGTCCTTCACCCTTGCTGCAACTCAAGAAGCTCCCCCACATACCCGTCTCCACTCGAGAGGAAGCCGAGAGTCCCGCCCACATCCAGAGGAGCCCCGTTTCCCCCTCCTAGCTCGAGAGAGGTATCCTTTCACTAGTGGTCGGTCAAGTATTCCCGGAGTTCCCGTCTCATCTCAAGAGGAGGCGCTCTCCACAGGAAAGGCGAGAGGAACTCCAGATTCGTGCACCCATTCCCAGAGGCCCCCAGATGTCTCAGTCCATTCCATGGAAACCTGTTTCTCCTGCACTGCCTCGACTTCTAGCCTAGGATCGACACACAACACGGTGGCACGTGGGACAGCCCTTTGGGAAAGTCTCGTGAGAAAGCCTCGTGGAAAACCTCGTGGGAAAGCCTCGAGGGAAAGCCACAGATCCCTTGATCCCGCGAGGGAAGTGTGACACTGCTGCTACAGTTCGTGAGGAACGCTCAAGTGCATGCCCCCACACGGATGAGCACTGACTCCCAGGAGAGACTCCAGAAGTACCCCAAGATCCATGTCAGCATGGAGAGGAATCCTCAGGTTCCGGCCCCAACTCCA
>NW_017192983.1:0-10026 GCF_001704415.2 Capra hircus
TGCTATAGCTCGGGAGGTAATCGCACGTGCATGTCAACACTCGAGACGAGGACTGACTCCCCCTGGGGAGACTCCAGAAGTACCCGAATATCGATATCAGCACTGGAGCAATGCTCAGGTTACGGAACCGATTCCACCAAGATCTTAGGCCCGGCATTGAACGAGGAATCCCGAGAGGCCTACGAGCAATTCGCATGGGGACTGGCCTTTTCCTGAGGCTACAAGAGCGGGTCCCTGAGGTCCCCGTCATATTTCGAGAGCACTTGCGCAACTCGAGAAAATTCAGGGAGGTTCTCCCCTCCAGGCGAGATGAGGCCTTTTCTCCTGAGGCGTATTGAGTCTAATCACCTAACCTCTGGAACTTCCAAAGGGTCCTTCACACCCTTGCTGCAACTCAAGAAGTTCCCGACATTCCCGACTTCACTCGAGAGGAAGCATGAGAGTCTCGACTGGACGGATCCTTTCCCTGCGTGGTCGGGAAAGAATTCCCGGCGTTCCCGTCGCATCTCAAGAGGAGGCGCTCTCCACAGGAAAGGCGAGAGGAACTCCAGGGTCTGCCACCATTCCCAGAGTCCCCAGATGTCTCAGTCCATTCCAGGGAAACCTGTTTTCCTGCACTGCCTCGACTTTCAAGCGAGGATCGACTCACACCACGGTGGCACGTGGGACAGCCCTGTGGGAAAGCCTCGTGTGAAAGCCTCATGGGAAAGCCCGAGGGAAAGCCACTGATCCTTGATCCACGGGAGGGGAAGCGTGACACTGCTGCTGCAGGGAGGAAAGCGCAGGTGCATGCCCCTACTTGAGACCGGATGACTCCCGTGGGAGACTCCGGAGGTACCCCAAGATCCATGTCAGCACTGGAGAGGAATCCTCACGTTCCGGCTCCGACTCCACACAAGGTCTTAAGCCCCCGGCATGGACGGCAGAGAAATCCCTAGAGGCCCCCGAGCAACTCGCATGGGGACTGGCCTTTCCTGAGCCACCAGAGCGGGTCCCTGAGGTCCCCGTCGTAAGTCGAGAGCACCTGCCGCAACTCGAAAAATCCAGGAGGTTCTCCCCTCCAGACGAGATGAGGCCCATTTCCGCTGAGGCGTCTCGAGGCTAATCACACCTAACCTCTGGAACTTCCAAAGGTTCTTCACACCCTTGCTGCAACTCAAGAAGTCCCCAATATTCCCGTCTCTACTCGAGAGTAAGCAAGAGAGTCCCGCCCACATCCAGAGGAGCCCCGTTTCCGCCTCCTAGCTAGAGAGGAGGGATCCTTTCCCTGCGTGGTCGGGAAAGAATTCCCGGCGTTCTCGTCGCATCTCAAGAGGAGGCGCTCTCCACTGGAAGGCGAGAGGAACTCCCGGGCCTTGCCACCATTCCCAGAGTCCCGCAGATGTCTAAGTCCATTCCAGGGAAATCTGTTTTCCCTCGATTGCCGCGACTTTCAAGCCGAGGATCGACTCACACCACGGTGGCACGTGGGACAGCCCTGTGGGAAAGCCTCGTGGGAAAGCCTCGAGGGAAAGCCACAGATCCCTTGATCCACGCGAAGGGAAGCGTTGCACTGCTGCTACAGCTCGGAGGAAAGTGCACGTTCATGCCCCCACACAAGACGACGACTAACTCCCCTGGGGAGACTCCAGAAGTACCCCAAGATCCATGTCAGCACGAGAGGAAACCTCAAGTTCCGGCACCGACTCCACACAGGGTCTTAGGCCCCGGAATCGACGGGAGAGGAATCCCGAGAGGCCCCGAGCAACTTGCATGGGGACTGGCCTTTCCTGAGGCCACCAGAGCGGGTCCCTGAGGTCCCCGTAGTAAGTCAAGAGCACCTGCCGCAACTCGAGAACATCCAGGAGGTTCTCCCCTCCAGGCGAGATGAGGCCCTTTTCCTCTGAGGCGTCTCGAGGCTAACCATACCTAACATCTGGAACTTCCAAAGGGTCCTTCACACCCTTGCTGCAACTCAAGAAGTTCTCCGACATACCTGACTCCACTCGAGAGGAAGCACGAGAATCCCGCCCACATCCAGAGGAGCCCCGTTTCCGCCTCACACCTCGAGGTCAGGTATCCTTTCCCTGCATGTTCGGGAAAGAATTCCCGGTGTTCCCGTCGCATCTCATGAGGAGGCGCTCTCCACAGGAAAGGCGGAGGAACTCCAGGGTCGTGCCACCATTCCAAGAGTCCCCCAGATATCTCAGTCTGCCGGGTCCAGCCCCGCTGGATCCAGGGAATTCGACGGATGGACGGCGTTGTCGTGGAAAGTCTTTTTTATTTATTAATGTAAGATTAGATTAAGAAATTATAGTGTAGTAAGAAGATTAACTGGAGGAAAAGGGCTGAATAGCTTGGTTTACGTGGAAGACCAATAAAATTCCAGGCAAGGAATTTTCACCATCTACGTTGGGCCACCAGCCCCTGCTTGAATATCTAAGGGTGCCTACCCTTAAGCTCCCTTTCGTGCAGGTCTTAACAGCCAGGCAAGTAAGTAGACCTGGCGAGCCTCCGCGCCCCTGGTGGAGATTCAGCCTGAAGTTAAAGTAAAAAGCAGAGAGAAGGAAAGGGAGAGAAGAAGAAAGAGAGAAAAAGACACGGGGGGAGCCTGAGTCCAAGAAACCAGGCGAGAGACTAGTTCGAGAAACTGGTCCGAGAAACTGGCCCCATCCTTTATTGTTCATAAAGCCTTTTATACTTTTGATAAAACATGAGTTCAATGGGTAACACAAAAATTATGTAGCGTTCGCACCCAGACTCTTTCTGTACATCATTTTGTATACAAAAGGTCTCTGGTGATTTACATTATCTTCTGGCCAAGAGGCTTGTTAAACACTTTTTGGCTCTCTTCCTTAATGAATGTTAATTTTGTTTCCTCTGAAGTGTTTTTCTTTAATCTGCATTTCCTTAAAGCATTAAAGTTACATCTCTATAGAACAAAGGTGCAGTGGGTTATAACAAAGAAGTACTTAACTCAAAGATCTAATGTTGCTAATACCTGGTCTACTACTTGTTTTTTAATATACCAACTCTATCTAAAAATAAAGGATATGAAAATTTAGCAGCAAGCATTGACCCAAAAAATGAAACTTTTAATCAGTCCTATTATAAAGATTTTGACTCCTCGGATGCCCCTACATTCCTAGGATGTTTTAAGCTTCCTGTGCCTCCTGGGGAAAGGAGCCTCAAACAATCACATGCCCAGCTGTACCAGTCCTGCAGGCAGGCTAGAAAGCATTCAGAGGGGTTTTTGGATTGAAACACTCTTTCAAATGCAGAAGACTAAAGCCCTGAATTGACTTTTTCCCAGAAAATGTCAGAAAGAGTGGAAAAGCAGAGCAAAAAAAGCCGGGCCAGATTTTTGTTGGGGTACGTGCGTAGGAACTTCCAGAGGGTCCCTGAAGTCTGAACACACCATGCCTATGTCAGCTTTCTTTCCTCATGACGTTATCACGGGCGGGAGTCCTCATACTGGCTCCCAGCAATCAGTCCAATTCAGAGGAACCTGTTTTCCCTGCACTGCCTCGACTTTCACGCTGAGGATTCAACTCACACCACGGTGGCACGAGGGAAAGCCCTGTGAGAAAGCCTCGTGGGAAAGCCTCCAGGGAAAGCCACAGATCCCTTGAATCCACACGACGGGAAGCGTGACCCTCCTGCTACAGTCGGGAGGAAAGCACACGTGCGTGCCCTCACTTGAGAGGAGGATTGACTCTCCAGGGGAGACTCCAGAAGAACCCCAATATCCGTGTCAGCACTGCAGAGGAAACCTCAGGTTCCGGCCCCGAATCCACACAAGTTGTTCGGCCCGGGCATCAACAGGAGAGTTATCAAGAGAAGCCCCAGCATCTGGCATGGGGACTGGCCTTTGATGAAGCCAACAGAGCGGGTCCCTGAGGTTCCCGTCGTAAGTCGGGAGCACCTGCCGCAACTCGAGAAAATCCAGGAGGTTCTCCCCTCCAGGCGAGATGAGGCCCATTTCCAATGAGGGTGTCTCGAGGCTAATTACATCTAATCTCTGGAACTTCCAAAGGGTCCTTCACACCCTTGCTGCAACTCAAGAAGTTCCCCGACATTCCCATCTCCACTCGGAGGAAACACGAGGGTCCTGCCCACATCCAGAGTAGCCCCGTTTCATCCTCCTAGCTAGAGATGAGGGATACTTTCCCTGCTTGGTCGGGAAAGAACTTCCGGCATTCCCGTCGCATCTCAGGTGGAGGCGCTCTCCACAGGAAGGGAGAGAGGAACTCCATGATCGTGCCACCATTTCAAGCGTCCCCAGATGTCTCAGTCCATTCCAGAGGATCTTGTTTTTACAGAGTGCCTAAACTTTCATGCCGAGGATCGCCTCACACCACGGTGGCACGGGGGGACAGCCCTGTGGGAAAGCCTCGTGGGGAAAGCTCTAGGAAAAGCCTAGAGGAAAAGCCACAGATCCATTGATCCACGCGACGGGAAGCATGACACTGCTACTACAGCTCGGGAGGAAGGGGCATGCGCATGCGCATGCCCCCACTCGAGACGAGGACTGATTCCCCTTGGGAGACTTCAGAAGTATCCCAAAAACATGTCAGCACTGGAGAGGAATACTCAGATTCTGGTCCCCACTCCAAACAAGGTCTTGGGCCCCGGCATGTACTGGTGAGGAATCCCGAGAGGCCCTCTAGCAACTCGCATGGGGACTGGTCTTTCCTAAGGCCAACAGAACGGGTCCCTGACGTCCCCGTCGTAAGTCGAGAGCACCTGCCACAACTCGAGAAAATGAAGGAGATTCTCCCCTTCAGGCGAGATGAGGCCATTTCCACTGAGACGTCTCGAGGCTAATCACACCTAACCTCTGGAACTTCCAAAGGGTCCTTCACACCATAGCTGCAACTCAAGAAGTTCCACGAGAACCCGTCGCCACTACATAGGAATCACCAGGGTACCACCCACATCCAGAGGAGCCCCAATTCCCCCTCCTAGCTCAATGTGAGGGATCCTTTCCCTGATTGGCCGGGAAAGAATTCCTGTCGTACCTGTCGCATCTCAAGAGGAGGCACGCTCCACAAGAAAGGAGAGAGGAACTCCAGGGTCGTTCCACCCATTCCAAGAGTCCCCCAGATGTCTCAGTCCTTTCCAGAGGAACTTGTTTACCCTGCACTGCCTCGACATTCACGTCGGAGGACCGACTCACACGATGGTGGCACGTGGGACAGCCCTGTGGGAAAGCCTCGTGGGAAAGCCTCGTGGGAAAGCCTCGAGGGAAAACAAGAAACCCCTTGATCAACCCAACGGGAAAATTGACTCTGCTCCTAATGCTCGGGAGAAAAGCGCACGTGCATGCCCCCATTGGAGACGAAGATGACTCCCCTGTGGAGACTCCAGTAGTACCCCAAGATCCATGTTAGCACTGGAGAGGAAACCTCAGGATCGGGCACCGACACCAAAACAAGGTCTTAGGCCCCGTCATCGACCGGAGAGGAATCCCGAGAGGCCCCTTAGCAACTCGCAAGTCGACTGGCATTTCCTGAGTGGACCAGAGCGGGTTACATAAGTCCCGGTCGTAACTGGAGAGCACCTGCTGAAACTCGAGAAAATCCAGGAGGTTCTCCCCTGCAGGCGAGATGAGGCCCATTTCCGCTGAGGCGTCTCGAGTCTAATCACACCTAACCTCTGGAACTTCCAAAGAGTCCTTCACACCCTTGCTGCAACTCAAGAAGTTCCCCGACATACCCGTCTCCACTGGAGAGGAAGCACCAGAGACCCGCCCACATTCAGAGGAGCCCCGTTTCCGCCTCCTAGCTCGAGAGGAGGGATCCTTTCCCTGCGTAGTCAGGAAAGAATTCCTGGCGTTCCTGGCGCATCTCAAGAGGAGGCGCTCTCCACAGGAAAGGCGAGAGGAACTCCAGGGTCGTGCCACCATTCCAGAGTCCCCCAGATGTCTCAGTCCATTTCAGGGAAACCTGATTTCCCTGCACTGCCTCGAATTCCTAGCCGAAGATCGACTCACACCACGATGGCACATGAAACAGCCCTGTGGGAAAGCCTCGTGGGAAAGCCACGAGGGAAAGCCACAGATCCTTTGATCCATGCAAAGGGAAGCGTGACACTGCTGCTACAGCTCGGGAGGAAAGCGCACGTTCATGCCCCCACACAAGACGACGACTAACTCCCCTGGGGAGACTCCAGAAGTACCCCAAGATCCATGTCCACACTGGAGAGGAATCCTCAGGTTCCGGCACCGACTCCACACAAGGTCTTAGGCCCCGGCATCGAAGGGAGAGGAATCCTGAGAGGCCGCCGAGCAACTCGCATGGCGCCTGGCCTTTCCTGAGGCCACCAGAGCGGGTCCGTGAGGTCCCCATCGTAAGTCGAGAGCACCTGCCGCAACTAGAGAAAATCCATTAGGTTCTCCCCTCCAGGCGAGATGAGGCCCATTTCCGCTGAGGCGTCTCAACGCTAATCACACCTAACCTCTGGAACTTCCAAAGGGTCCTTCACACCCTAGCTGCAACTCAAGAGGTTCCACGACAGACCCGTCGCCACTCCATCGGAATCAACAGGGTACCACCCACATCCAGAGGAGCCCCAATTCCCCCTCCTGGCTCAAGATGAGGGATCCTTTCCCTGATTGGCCGGGAAAAATTCCTGTCGTACCTGTCGCATCTCCAGAGGAGGCACGCTCCACAAGAAAGGTGAGAGGAACTCCAGGGTCGTTCCACCATTCCAAGAGTCCCCAGATGTCTCAGTCCTTTCCAGAGGAACTTGTTTACCCTGCACTGCCTCGACGTTCACGCGGAGGACCGACTCACGATGGTGGCACGTGGGACAGCCTTGTGGGAAAGCCTCGTGGGAAAGCCTCGTGGGAAAGCCTCATGGGAAAGCCTCGTGGGAAAGCCTCGAGGGAAAGCCACAGATCCCTTGATCCACGCGAAGGGAATCATGACAGTTCTGCTACAGCTCGGGAGGAAAGCGAACGTGCATGCCCCACTCGAGACGAGGACTGACTCCCCTGGGGAGACTCCAGAAATAACGCAAGATGCATGTCAGCACTGGAGAGGAATCCTCAGGTTCCGGAACCGACTCCACACAAGGTCTTAGGCCCCGGCGTCGAAGGGAGAGGAATCCCGAGAGGCCCCGAGCAACTCGCATGGGGACTGGCCTTTCCTGAGGCCACCAGAGCGGGTCCCGGAGGTCCCCGTCGTAAGTCGAAAGCACCAGCCGCTTCTCATCTCGCCTGGAGGGAAGAACCTCCTGGATTTTCTCAAGTTGCGGCAGGTGCTCTCGATTTATGACGGGGACCTCAGGGACCCGCTCTGGTGGCCTCAAGAAAGGCCAGTTCCCATGCGAGTTACTCGGGGCCTCTCGGGTTTTCCTCTCCCGTCGATGTTGGGGCCTAAGATCTTGTGTGGAGTCAGTGCCCGAACCTGAGCATTCCTCTCCAGTGCTGACATGGATCTTGGGGACTTCTGCAGTCTCCCCAGGGGAGTCAGTCTTCGTCTCGAGTGGTGGCATGCACGTGCGCTTTCCGTCCGAGCTGTAGCAGAAGTGTCGCTCTTCCCTTGGCGGGTATCAAGGGATCTGTGGCTTTCCCTCGAGACTTTCCCACGAGGCTTTCCCACGAGGCTTTCCCACAGTTCTATCCCACGTGCCACCGTGGTGTAACTCGATCCTCGGCTTGAAAGTCGAGGCAGTGCAGGGAAAACAGGTTTCCCTGGAATGGACTGAGACATCTGGGGTCTATGGGAATGGTGGGACGACCCTGGAGTTCCTCTCGCCTTTCCTGTGGAGAGTGCCTCCTCTTGAGATGCGAAGGGAACGCTGTGAATTCTTTCCCCACCACGCAGGGAAATGATCCCTCCTCTCGAGCTAGGAGGCGAAAAACGTGGCTCCTCTGGATATGGGCTGGATTCTCGTGCTTCCTTTCGAGTGGAGACAGGTATGTCGGGGAACTTCTTGAGTTGCAGCAAGGGTGTGAAGGACCCTTTGGAATTTCCACACGTTAAATGTGATTAGCCTTGAGACGCCTCAGCGGAAATGGGCCTCAACTCGCCTGAAGGGGAGAACCTAATGGATTTTCTCAAGTTGCGGCAGGTGCTCTCGACTTACGACGGGGACCTCAGGGACCCGCTCTGGTGGCCTCAGGAAAGGCCAGTCCCCATGCGAGTTGCTCGGGGCCTCTCGGGATTCCTCTCCCGTCGATGCCAGGGCCTAAGACCTTGTGTGGAGTCTGTTCCGGAACCTGAGGATTCCTCTCCAGTGCTGACATGGATCTTGGGGTACTTCTGGAGTTTCCTCAATGGAGTCGGTCCTCGACTCGAGTGGGGGCATGCACGTGCGCTTTCTTCCCGAGCTGTAGCAGCAGTGTCACGCTTCCCTTCGCGTGGATCAGCGGATCTGTGGCTTTCCCTCGAGACTTCCCCACGAGGCTCTCAGACGAGGCTTTCCCACAGGGCTGTCCCACGTGCTACCATGGTGTGAGTCCATCCTTGGCTTGAAAGCTGAGGCAGTGCAGGGAAAACAGGTTTCCCTGGAATGGACTGAGACATCTGGGGGACTCTGGGAATGGTGGCACGACCCTGGAGTTCCTCTCACCTTTCCTGTGGAGAGCGCCCCTCTTGAGCTGCGACTGGAACCCAGGGAATTCTCTCCCGACCAGGCAGGGAAAGGATCCCTCTCTTGAGCTAGGAGGCGGAAACGGGGCTCCTCTTGATGTGGGCGGGCCTCTCGTGCTTCCTCTCGAGTGGAGACGGGTATGTCGGGGAACTTCTTGAGTTGTAGCAAGGGGTGTGAAGGACCCTTTGGAGGTCCCAGATGTTAGGTGTGACTAGCCTCGAGACGCCTCAGCGGAAATGGGCCTCATCTCGCCTGGAGGGTCGAACCTCATGGATTTTCTCGAGTTGCGGCAGGTGCTCTCGACTTACGACGGCGACCTCAGGGACCCGCTCTGGTGGCTTCAGGAAAGGCCAGTCCCCATGGAGTTGCTCGGGGGCCCGTCGGGATTCCTCTCCCGTCGATGTTGGGGCCTAAGACCTTGTGTGGAGTCAGTGCCGGAACCTGAGGATTCCTCTCCAGTGCTGACATGGATCTTGGGTACTTCTGTAGTCTCCCAAGGGGAGTCAGTCCTCGTCTCGAGTGGGGGCATGAACGTGCTCTTTCCTTCCGAGCTGTAGCAGCAGTGTCGCGCTTCCCTTCGCATGGATCAAGGGATCAGGGCTTTCCCTCGAGGCTTTCCCACGAGGCTTTCCCACAGGGCTGTCCCACGTTCCACCGTGCTGTGAGTCGATCCTCGGCTACAAAGTCGAGGCAGTGCAGGGAAAACAGGTTTCCCTGGAATGGACTGAGACATCTGGGGGACTCTGGGAATGGTGGCACGACCCTTGAGTTCCTCTCGCCTTTCCTGTGGAGAGCGCCTCCTCTTGAGATGCGACGGGAATGCCGGGAATTCTTTCCCCATCACGCAGGGAAAGGATCCCTCCTCTCGAGCTAGGAGGCGGAAATGGGCTCCTCTGGATGTGGGCGGGACTCTCGCGATTCCTCTAGAGTGGAGACGGGTATGTCGGGGTACTCTTGAGTTGCAGCAAGGTGTGAAGGACCCTGTGGAAGTTCCAGAGGTTAGGTGTGATTAGCCTCGAGACGCCTCAGCGGAAATGGGCCTCATCTCGCCTGGAGGGGAGAACCTCCTGGATTTTCTGTGTTGCGGTCAGGTGCTCTCGACTTACGACGGGGACCTCAGGGACCCGCTCTGGTGGTCTCAGGAAAGGCCAGTCCCCATGCGAGTTTGCTCGGGGCCTCTCGGGATTCCTCTCTGTCGATGCCGAGCCTCAAGTCCTGGTGAGGTCGGTGCCGGAAACTGAGGATTCCTCTCCAGTGCTGATATGGATCCTGGGGGTACTTCTGGAGTCTCCCCAGGGGAGTCAGTCCTCATCTCAAGTGGAGGCATGCACGTGGGCTTTCCTCCGAGTTAGCCAGCAGAGTCACGCTTCCCTTCGCATGGATCAAGGGATCTGTGGCTTTCCCTCGAGGCTTTCCCACTAGGCTTTCCACGAGCTTTCCCAAGGG
>NW_017192984.1:0-10026 GCF_001704415.2 Capra hircus
TGCATGCCCCCACCTCGAGACGAGGACTGACTCCCCTGGGGAGACTCCAGAAGTAACCCAAGACCCATGTCAGCACTGGAGAGGAATCCTCAGGTTCAGGCAACGACCAACAACAAGGTCTTAGGTCCCCGGCATCGATGGAGAGGCATCCCGAGAGGCCCCCGAGCAACGCGCATATGGACTGGCCTTTCCTGAGGCCACCAGAGCGGTCCCTGAGATACCCGTCGTATGTCGAGAGCACCTGCAGCAACTCGAGAAAATCCAGGAGGTTCTCCCCTCCAGGCGAGGTGAGGCTACTTTCTGCTGAGGCGTCTCGAGGCTAATCACACCTACCCTCTGGAACTTCCAAAGGGTCCTTCACACCCTTGCTGCAACTCAACAAGTTCCCGATATACCCGTCTCCACTCGAGAGGAAGCACGAGCGTCCCGCCCACATCCAGAGGAGCCCGTTACCGCCTCCTAGCTCGAGAGGTGGGATCCTTTTCCCCGCAGGCTCGGGAAAGATTCCCGGCGTTCCCGTTGCATCTCAAGAGGAGGCGCTCTCCACCTGAAAGGCGAGAGGGACTCAAGAGTCGTGCCACCATTCCCAGATACCCCAGATGTCTCAGTCCATTCCACGGAAGCCTGTTTTCCCGGCATTGCATCAACTTTCAGGCCGAGAATCGACTGACACGACGTGGAACATGGGACATCACTGTGGAAAGCGTCGTGGGAAAGCTCGTGGAAAGCCTCGAGGGAATGCCACTGATCCTAGGATACACGGGAAGGGAAGCGTGACACTGCTGCTACAGCTCGGGAGGAAAGCGCACCTGCATGCCCCCACTCGAGACAAGGACTGACTCCCTGAGGAGACTCCAGAAATACCCCAAGATCCATGTCAGCACTGGAGAGGAATCCTCAGGTTCCGGCACCGACTCCACACAATGTCTTAGGCATCGGCATCGACAGGAGAGGAAACCCGAGAGGCCCCCTAGCAAACTAGCATGGGGACTGGCGTTTCCTGAGGCCACCAGAGCGGGTCCCTGAGGTCCCCGTCGTAAGTCGAGAGTACCTGCCGCAACTCGAGAAAATCCAGGAGGTTCTACCCACCAGGCGAGATGAGGCCATTTCCCCTGAGGCGTCTCGAGGCTAATCACACCTAACCTCTGGAACTTCCAGAGGGTCCTTCCACACCCTTGCTGCAACTCAAGAAGATCCCCGACATACCAGTCTCCACCCGAGAGGAAGCACGAGAGACCGCCCCACATCCAGAGGAGCCCCGTTTCTGCCTCCTAGCTCGAGAGGAGGGATCCTTTCACTGCAGGTTCGGGAAAGAATTCCCGGCGTTCCCGTCGCATCTCAAGAGGAGGCGCTCTCCACAGGAAAGGCGAGAGAACTCCAGGGTCTTGCCACCATTCCCAGAGTCCCCCAGATGTCTCAGTCCATTCCAGGGAAACCTGTTTTCCCTGCACTGCCTCGACTTTCAAGCGAGGATCGGCTCACACCACGGTGGCACGTGGGACAGCCCTGTGGGAAAGCCTCGTGGGAAAGCCTCGTGGGAAAGCCTCGAGGGAAAGCCACAGATCCCTTGATCCACGCCAAGGGAGGCGTGACACTGCTGCTACAGCTCCGGAAGAAAGCGCACGTGCATGCTCCCAGTCGAGACGAGGACTGACTCCCCTGGGGAGACTCCAGAAGTACCCCAAGATCCATGTCAGCACTGGAGAGGAATCCTCAGGTTCCGGCACCGACTCCACACAAGGTCTTAGGCCCTGGAATAGACGGGAGAGGAATCCCGAGAGGCCCCCGAGCAACTCGCATGGGGACTGGCCTTTCCTGAAGCCACCACCAGCGAGTCCCTGAGGTCCCCTTCGTAAGTCGAGAGCACCTGCTGGAACTCGAGAAAATCCAGGAGGTTCACCCCTCCAGGCGAGATGAGGCCCATTTGCGCTGAGGCGTCTCGAGGCTTAATCACACCTAACCTCTGGAACTTCCAAAGGGTCCTTCACACCCTTGCTGCAACTCAAGAAGTTCCCCGACATACCCGTCTCCACTCGAGAAGAAGCACGAGAGTCCCGCCACATCCAGAGGAGCCTCGTTTCCGCCTCATGGCTCGAGAGGAGGGATCCTTTCACTGCGTGTCGGGAAAGAATTCCCGGCTTTCCCCTCGCATCTCAAGAGGAGACGCTCTCCACAGGAAAGGCGAGAGGAACTCCAGGGTCGTGCCACCATTCCCAGAGTCCCCCAGATGTCTCAGTCCATTCAAGGGAAACCTGTTTTCCCTGCACTGCCTCGACTTTCAAGCCGAGGATCGACTCACACAACGGTGACACGTGGGTCAGCCCTGTGGGAAAGCCTCTTGGGAAAGCCTCGTGGGAAAACCTCGAGGGAAAGCCACAGATCCCTTCATCCACGCGAAGGGAAGCGTGACACTGCTGCTACAGCTCTGGAGGAAAGCGCAACTGCATGCCCCCACATGAGACGAGGACTGACTCCCCTGGGGAGTCTCCAGAAGTAGCCCAAGATCCATGTCAGCACTGGAGAGGAATCCTCAGGTTCAGGCACCGACTCCACACAAGGTCTTAGGTCCCGGCATCGATGGGAGAGGAATCCCGAGAGGCCCCCGAGAAACGCGCATGTGGACTGGCCTTAACTGAGGCCACCAGAGCGGGTCCCTGTGATCCCCGTCGTACGTCGAGAGCACCTGCAGCAACTCGAGAAAATCCAGGAGGTTTTCCCCTCCAGGCGAGATGAGGCCCATTTCCGCAGAGGCGTCTCGAGGCTAATCAAACCTAAACTCTGGAACTTCCAAAGGGTCCTTCACACCCTTGATGCAACTCAAGAATTTCCCCGACATACCCGTCTCCACTCGAGAGGAAGCACGAGAGTCCCGCCCACATCCAGAGGAGCCCCGATTCCACCTTTTAGCTCGAGAGGTTTGATCCTTTCCCTGCGTGGTCGGGAAAGAATTCGCAGCATTCCCGTCGAATCTCAAGAGGAGGCGCTCATCCCTAGGAAAGGTGAGAGGAACTCCAGGGTCGTGCCACCATTCCCAGAGTCCCCCAGATGTCTCAGTCCATTCCAGGGAAACCTGTATTCCCTGCACTGCCTCGACTTTCAAGTCGAGGATCGACTCACACCACAGTGGCACGTGGTACAGCCCTGTGGGAAAGCCTCGTGGGAAAGCCTCGAGGGAAAGCCACAGATTCCTTGATCCATGCGAAGGGAAGCGGGACACTGCTGCTACAGCTCGGGAGGAAAGCGCACGTGCATGGCCCCACTAGAGACGAGTACTGACACCCCTGGGGGGACTCCAGAAGTACCCCATATCCATGTCAGAAGTGGAGAGGAATCCTCAGGTTCCGGCACCGACTCCAAACAAGGTCTTAGACCCCGTCATCGTCGGGAGAGGAATCCCGAGAGGCCCCAGAGCAACGCACATGGGGACTGGCCTTTCCTGAGGCCACCAGAGCGGGTCCCTGAGGTCCCCATCGTAAGTCGAAAGCACCTGCCGCAACTCCAGAAAATCCAGGAGGTTCTCCCCTCCAGGCGAGATGAGGCCCATTTCCGCTGAGGCAACTAGGGGGTAATCACACTTAAACTCTGAACTTCCAAAGGGTCCTTCACACCCTTGTGCAAGTCAAGAAGTTCCCCGACATACCCGTCTCCACTCTAGAGGAATCGGAGAGTCCCGTCCATATCCAGAGTGGCCCCGTTTCCGCCTGCTAGCTCGAGAGGAGGGATCCTTTCCCTGCGTGGTCGAGAAAGAATTCCTAGCGTTCCCGTCGCATCTCAAGAGGATGCGCTCTCCACAGGAAAGGCGAGAAGAACTCCAGGATCAGGCCCCATTCCCAGAGTCCCCAAGATGTCTCAGTCCATTCCAGGGAAACCTGTTTTTCCAGCACTGCCTCGACTGTCAAGCCGAGGATCGACTCACTCCACGGTGGCACGTGGGACAGCCCTGTGGGAAAGCCTCGTGGGAAAGCCTCGTGGGAAAGCCTCCAGGGAAAGCCCCTGATCCCTAGATCCACGCGAAGGGAAGCGTGACACTGCTGCTACAGCTCTGGAGAAAAGCGCAACGTGCATGCCCCCACTCGAGACGAGGACTGATTCCCCTGGGGAGACTCCAGAAGTACCCCAAGATCCACGTAAGCACTGGAGAGGAATCCTCAGGTACCGGCACCCACTCCGCACAATATCTTAGGCCCCAGGTTCGACGGGAGAGGAATCCCGAGAGGTCCCCTGGCAACTAGCATAGGGACTGGCCTTTCCTGAGGCCACCAGAGCGGGTCCCTGAGGTCCCCGTCGTAAGTCGAGAGCACCTGCTGCAACTCGAGAACATTCAGGACGTTCTCCCCTCCAGGCGAGATGCGGCCCATTTCCGCTGAGGTGTCTCGAGGCTAATCACACCTAACCTCTGGAATTTCCAAAGGGTCCTTCACACCCTTGCTGCAACTCAAGAAGTTCCCCGACATACCCGTCTCCACTCGAGAGGAAGCACGAAGCCCCACCCACATCGACAGTAGCCCCGTTTCCGCCTCCTACCTCGAGAGGAGGGATCCTTTCCCTGCGTGCTCGGGAAAGAATTCCCGGCGTTTCCGTGGCATCTCATGAGGAGGCGCTCTCCACAGGAAAGGTGAGACGAACTCCAGGGTCGTGCCACCATTCCCAGAGTTCCCCAGATGTCTCCGTCCATTCCAGGGAAACCTCTTTTCCCTGCACTGCCTCGACTTTCAAGCCGAGGATCGACTCACACCACGGTGACACGAGGGACAGCCCTGTGGGAAAGCCTCGTGGGAAAGCCTCGTGGGAAAGCCTCGTGGGAAAGCCTCGATGGAAAGCACCTGATCCCTAGATCCACGCGAAGGGAAGCGTGACACTGCTGCTACAGCTCTGGAGGAAAGCGCACGTGCATGCCGCTACTCGAGACGAGGACTGACTCCCCTTGGGAGACTCCAGAAGTACACCAAGATCCATGTCAGCACTGAAGAGGAATCCTCAGGTCCGGCACTGACTCCACACAAGGTCTTAGGCCCCAGCATCAACGGGAGAGGAATCCCGAGAGCCTCCCGAGCAACTCGCATGGGGACTGGACTTTCCTGTGGCCACCAGAGCGGGTCCTTGAAGTCCCCGTCGTAAGTCAAGAGCACCTGCCGCAACTCGAGAAAATCCAGGAGGTTCTCCCCTCCAGGCGAGATGAGGCCCATTTCCGATGAGGCGTTTCGAGGCTAATCACACCTAACCTCTGGAACTTCCACAGGGTCCTTCACACCCTTGCTGCAACTCAAGACGTTCCCTAATATACCGGTCTCCACTCGAGAGGAAGCACGATAGTCCCGCCCACATCCAGAGGAGCCCCGTTTCTGCCTCCTAGCTTGAGAGGAGGGATCCTTTCCCTGCCTGGTCGGGAAAGAATTCCCGGCGTTCCCGTCGCATCTCAAGAGGAGGCGCTCTCCACAGGAAAGTCGAGAGGAACTCCTGGGTCGTGCCACCATTCCCAGAGTACCCCAGATGTTTCAGTCCATTCCAGGGAAACCTGTTTTCCCTGCACTGCCTCGACTTTCAAGCCGAGGATCGACTCACACCACTGTGGCACGTGGGACAGCCCTGTGGGAAAGCCTCGTGGGAAAGCCTCGTTGGAAAGCCTCGAGAGAAAGCCCCTGACCCCTTGATCCACGCAAAGGGAAGCGTGACACTGCTGCTTCAGCTCGGGAGGAAAACGCACGTGCATTCCCCCACTCGAGACGACGACTGACTCCCCTGGGGAGACTCCAGATGTACCCCAAGATCCATGTCAGCACTGGAAAGGAATGCTCAGGTTCCGGCACCTACTCCACACAAGATATTAACCCCGGCATTGATGGGAGAGGAATCCTGAGAGGCCCCCGAGCAATTCGCAAGGGGACTGGCCTTTCCAGAGGCCACCAGAGCGGGTCCCTGAGGTCCCCGTCGTAAGTCGAGAGCACCTGCCGCAACTCGAGAAAATCCAGGAGGTTCTCCCCTCCAGGCGAGATGAGGCCCATTTCCGCTTAGGCGTCTCCAGGCTAATCACATCTCACATCTGGAACTTCCAAAGGGTCCTTCACACCCTTGCTGCAACTCAAGAAGTTCCCCGACATACCCGTCTCCACTCGAGAGGAAGCACGAGAGTCCCGCCCACATCCAGAGGAGCCCCGTTTCAGCCCCCTAGCTCGAGAGGAGGGATCCTTTCCCTGCGTGCTCGGGAAAGAATTCCCGGCGTTCCCGTCGCATCTCAAGAGGAGGCGCTCTCAACCGGAAAGGCGAGAGGAACTCCTGGGTCGTGCCACCATTCCCAGATCCCGCAGATGTCTAGTCCATTCCAGGGAAACCTGTTTTCCCTGCACTGCCTCGACTTTCAAGCCGAGGATCGACTCACACCACGGTGGCACGTGGGACATCCCTGCGGGAAAGCCTCGTGGGAAAGCCTCGTGGGAAAGCCTCGAGGGAAACCCCTGAACCCTTGATCCACGCAAAGGGAAGCGTGACACTGCTGCTTCAGCTCGGGAGTAAAGCGCACCTGCATTCCCCCACTCGAGACGACGACTGACTCCCGTGGGGAGACTCCAGAAGTACCCCAAGATCCATGTCAGCACTGGAGAGGAATGCTCAGGTTCTGGCACCTACTCCACACAAGATCTTAGCCCCGGCATCGACGGGAAAGGAATCCCGAGAGGCCCGAGAGCAACTCGCATGGGGACTGGCCTTTCTTGAGGCCACTAGAGCGGGTCCCTGAGGTCCCCGTCGTAAGTCGAGAGCACCTGCCGCAACTCGAGAAAATCCAGGAGGTTCTCCCCTCCAGGCGAGATGAGGCCCATTTCCGCTGAGGCGTCTCGAGGCTAATCACACCTAACCTCTGGAACTTCCAAAGGGTCCTTCACACCCTTGCTGCAACTCAAGAAGTTCCACGACATACCCGTCTCCACTCGAGAGGAAGCACGAGTGTCCCGCCCACATCCAGAGGAGCCCTGTTTCCGCCTCATAGCTCGAGAGGATTGATCCTTTCCCTGCATGGTCGGAAAAGAATTCACGGCGTTCCCAACGCATCTTAAGTGGAGGCGCTCTCCACCGGAAAATAGAGAGGAACTCCAGGGTCGTGCCACCATTCCCAGAGTCCCCCAGATGTCTCAGTCCATTCCAGGGAAACCTTTATTCCCTGCACTGCCTCGACTTTCAAACCGAGGATCGACTCACACCACAGTGGCACGTGGGACAGCCCTGTGGGAAAGCCTCGTGGGAAAGCCTCGAGGGAAAGCCACAGATCCCTTGATCCATGCGAAGGGAAGCGTGACACTGCTGCTACAGATCGGGAGGAAAGTGCACGTGCATGCCCCCAGTTGAGTAGCGGACTGACTGCCCTGAGAGACTCCAGAAGTACACCAAGATCCATGTCAGCACTGCAGAGGAATCCTCAGGTTCCAGCACCGACTCCACACAAGATCTTAGGCACCGGCATCGAAGGGAGAGGAATCCCGAGAGCCCCCGAGCACCTCGCGTGGGTTATGGCCTTGCCTGAGGCCACCACAGCGGGTCCCTGAGGTCCCCGTCGTAAGTCGAGAGCACCTGCCGCAACTCTAGAAAAAACCAGGAGGTTCTCAGCTCCAGGCGAGTTGAGGCCCATTTCCACTGAGGCGTTTCGAGGCTAATCAAATCTAACTTCTGGAACTTCCAAAGTGTCTTTCACACCTTTGCTGCAACTCAAGAAGTTCCCCGACATTCCCGTCTCTTCTCCAAGAGGAAGCACGTGAGTCCCGCCCACATCCAGAGGAGCCCCGTTTCCGACTCCTAGCTCGAGAGGACGGATCCTTTCCCTGCGTGGTCGGGAAAGAATTCCCGGAGTTCCCGTCGCATCTCAAGAGGAGGCGCTCTCCACAGGAAAGGCGAGAGGAACTCCAGGATCAGTCCGCATTCCCAGAGTCCCCCAGATGTCTCAGTCCATTCCAGGGAAACCTGTTTTCCCTGCACTGCCTCGACTTTCAAGCCGAGGATCGACTCACACCATGGTGGCACGTGGGACAGCCCTGTGGGAAAGCCTCGTGGGAAAGCCTCGTGGGAAAGCCTCGAGGGAAAGCCCCTGATCACTTAATCCACGCGAAGGGATGCGTGACACTGCTGCTAGAGCTCGGGAGGAAAGCGCACGTGCATGCCCCCACACGAGACGAGGACTGACTCCCTTGGGGAGACTCTAGAAGTGCCCCAAGATCCATGTCAGCACTGGAGAGGAAACCTCAGGTTCTGGCACCGACTCCACACAAGGTTTTAGGCCCCGATATTGACGGGAGAGGAATCCCAAGAGGCCCCAGAGCAACTAGCATGGGGACTGAACTTTCCTGAGGCCCCCAGAGCGGGTCCCTGAGGTCCCCGTCCTAAGTCGAGAGCACCTGCCGCAACTCGAGAAAATCCAGGAGGTTCTCCCCCTCCAGGCGAGATGAGGCCCAATTCCGCTGAGGCATCTCCAGGATATTCACCAAACCTCTGGAACTTCCAAAGGGTTCTTCACACCCTTGCTGCAACTCAAGAAGTTCCCCGACATACCCGTATCAACTAGAGAGGAAGCACGAGAGTCCCGACCACATCAAGAGGAGCCATGTTTCCGCCTACTAGCTCGAGAGGAGGGATCCTTTCCCTGCGTGGTCGGGAAAGAATTCCCGGTGTTCCCGTCCCATCTCAAGAGGAGGCACTCTCTACAAGAAAGACGAGAGGAACTCCAGGGTCGTGCCACCATTCCCAGAGTCCACCAGATGTCGCTGTCCATTCCAGGAAAACCTGTTTTCCGTGCACTGCCTCGACTTTCAAGCCGAGGATCGACTCACACCACGGTGGCACGTGGGACAGCCCTGTGGGAAAGCCTCGTGGGAAAGCCTCGTGGGAAAGCCTCGAGGGAATGCCACAGATATCTTGTTCCACGCGAAGGGAAGCGTGACACTGCTACTACAGCTCGGGAGGAAAGCGCACGTGCATGCCCCCACTCGAGACGAGGACTGACTCCCCTGAGAAGACTCCAGAAGTACCCCAAGATCCATGTCAGCACCGGAGAGGAAACCTCAAGTTCTGGCACCGTCTCCACACAAGGCCTTAGGCCCCGATATTGACGGGAGAGGAGTCCCAAGAGGCCCCCAGAGCAACTAGCATGGGACTGGCCTTTCCTGAGGCCACCAGAGCGGGTCCCTGAGGTCCGCGTCGTAAGTCGAGAGCACCTGCCGCAACACGAGAAAATCGAGGAGGTTCTCCCCTCCAGGCGAGCTGAGTACCATTTCCGCTAAGGTATCTCGAGGCTAATCACACCTTACCTCTGGAACTTTCAAAGAGTCCTTCACACCCTTGCTGCAACTCAAGAAGTTCCCCGACATACCCGTCTCCACTCGAGAGGAAGCACGAGAGTCCCACCCACATCCAGAGGAGCCCCGTTTCCGCCTCCTAGCTCGAGAGGAGGGATCCTTTCCCTCCGTGGTCGGGATAGAATTCACGGTGTTCCCGTCCCATCTCAAGAGGAGGCGCTCTCCACAGGAAAGGCGAGAGGAACTCCAGGGTCGTGCCACCATTCCCAGAGTCCCCTGGATGTCTCAGTCCATTCCAGGGAAAAGGTGTTTTCCCTGCACTGTCTCGGACTTTCAAGCCGAGGATCGACTCACACCACGGTGGCACCTGGGATAGCCCTGTGGGAAAGCCTCGTGGGAAAGCCTCTTTAGAAAGCCTCGAGGGAAAGCCACAGAACGCTTGATCCACGTGAAGGGAAGCGTGACACTGCTGCTACAGCTCGGGAGGAAAGCGCACGTTCATGCCCCGACTCGAGTAGAGGACTGACTGCCCTGAGAGACTCCAGAAGTACCCCAAGATCCATGTCAGCACTGGAGAGGAATCCTCAGGTTCCAGCACCGACTCCACACAAGATCTTAGGCCCCGGCATCGACGGGAGAGGAATCCCGAGAGGCCCATGAGCAACTCGCATGGGGACTGGCCTTTTCTGAGGACACCAGAGCGGGTCCCTGAGTTTCCCGTTGTAAGTTGAGAGCACTGCCGCAAACTTCC
>NW_017192985.1:0-21159 GCF_001704415.2 Capra hircus
TCACATATGTAGTGTTCTTAGATTCAGTCATTGAACACTGTGACTAAGAATAAGATTTATAATGAAGCATATAAATGGATAAAAGGATACAATTTATCATTTAGTATATGGTAATATATTGTGTTTCCATGGGTAGGGTTAATACAAGTCTATAGTGGCAATTCTTAAAGGAAAAAGATTCAGAAATACAAAAGGTTTGTTTTTCCCTCAGTACATTTTGGTGTAAAACCTGACTGACCACTTATGTTCATTGAGAATTTATAAGTTCTTTATGACCATGTACCAGGTAAGTGGTTAATATCCAAAATATTGGAAGAACTCAGTACAACTCAATATTGAGCCAAAAAAAATGAACAGTCTGTTTAAAAAATTGCCTTAGGACCTGAATGGGCTTCCCAGGTGGCACAGTGGTAAAAAATCCACCTGCCAGTGCAGGAGACGCAAGAGACAGGGATTCAATCCCTGGGGTGGGAAGATCCCCTGGAGTAGGAATTGGCAACCCACTCCAATATTCTTGCCTGGAAAATTCCATGGACAGAGGAACCTGGATGGCTACCATCCATGGGTCACAAAGAGATAGAACTGAGCGTGTGTGCACATGCGCACACATGTACACCCACACAGACCTTAATAGTTATTTCAGAAAGACATGGTGGCCAACAGGTACATGAAATGGAGTTCAGCATCACTAATCATCAGGGAAATGCAAATCAAAACCGCAATGAGGTATCACCTCATACCTGTAAAAAAGGCTGTTATCAAAAGCAAAGAAACAAAAAATAAAGAAATAATGCCTTGGCAAAGATGTGGAGAAAAGGGAAACCTATGGTGGAATGTAAATTGGTACATCCTTATGGAAAAAAATGAAAATAGACCTACCATATGGCTCCATATCTGTGTATATATCCCAATTCTGGAATATATTGGAAGGAAATTAAATCATTACCTCAAAGTGTACCTGCACACCATGCTTATTGCAACATTAATCACAAATAACCACAACATGGAAACAACCTTTTGGTCATCAGTGAATGAGTGGACAATGAAAATGTGATATATAATATATAATGAAAATGTGAGATATAACATGGCACATATATATTATACATGAATATATATAGATACATGAATACATGATACATGAATATTATTGAGCCATTTTTTAAAAAAAGGAAATCTTGCCATTTGTGTCATGGATGTACCTTGAGAGCATTATGCTTAATGAAATAAGTCACACAGAGAAAGACATGATTTCACATATAATATAGAATCTTTAAGAAAAAAAGCCAGACTTGGGAAACAGATTAGAAGGGTGATTGCCAAGGGCTCGGAAGTGAGGGAAATGGGGAAAGGGTACAAATGGTCGAAGGGTACAAATTCCCAGTTATAAGCAGAATAAATTCTTGGGAACTGATATTTAGCTTGGTGCCTATAGTTAACAGCAGTGTATTATATACTTGAAAGTTGCAAAGAGAATAGATCTTAAATGTCCTGACCTTAAACACACACACAAAATATAATTAGGTGAGGTGGTGATGGGTTAACTAACCTTACTGAGGTAATCGTTTTGTACTATGTGTATCAAATCATCACATTGTACAGAAATATATCAGTTATATCTCAACTAAGCTGGAGAAAATAAACATGTCCTCTAAGGAAAAAAAATGTTACTTATTATGTGAAATTATTTATGTTGTATGTTTATATCAAAGGGTGAATATTCACAACATATAATATGAATGTCTTTGATTATGAGCTGCTAACTAGACACTATTGGCTGGTATTAGAAGTAAAACTCAGTAAATGCATCAAATTAACCTTTCTAAATCTGAAAAACTCCAGATTCACTTTTCCCAAGAGTTTCTAAGAGTAAATTCTAATGGTATTCATCCACAGAGACATGAGGCTTTTGTTTTTCTCTTTACAACCTTCAATGCTCTTTGAATTTTACCAGTGTTATTGACTACTGTAATAAATTTTTTAAAATAAACTTAGAAATAAACATATGATAGACTGTCTCGTAAGCTATGGAGAAAAGCTCAGTTTGCTCTTTGCTCTATGACATGACTTTTAAGTGGGTAGTATTCTCAACCAAGAGCCCAGAGAAAGGGCGCATACTGTGCTCTAGAGTGGGTAGGATGGACTGTATAAATTTGGGTCTTGGACAAAGTCTTAAAATATGAGGGAGTAAAGATGGTTAGAGAACAAGAAAAGTAGTGAAGAGCAAACCCAAAGAAAGGGTGATACTAGATGAAACACACATAGTGTATAATGTGTTTGTTTGGAGCTTCTTGCTAATTGTATAAATTTGTTTACTTTTACTTTATATTATGCAAATGTAGCTTAATATCTGTGTATGGACTTGAAATTCTGCAGTGTAGAGTTAGTAGAACTTCCCTCGCTTTATTCCACATTAATGAATTAATCGATGAATTTTAAATAGCTGGCATGTTGTACAATTGTGAAGACATGAAATAAAGGCATTGTACTGTGTTTTTACTTCACCCATTACTATAAGACTTCATTTCTTCTAGGTGAAATGTGTGAAGAGAAACAAGTTTGTGATCTTGCTGTATACCTAATTCTTGTTTTACTTTGTAGCTGTCAGTTAGTTATTTTAACTTGTCTACCAGCATCACTTAACTACTGGTTATTTTTATAGATTCTTTTGTGTATTTGTCACTTATATGGACTCTTCATTTCCCAGCTTTTCTCTTTAATCATTACTTTACTTAGAAAATTTAAACCAAAACTTTTAATAACAAATCAACTACTTTAATGAAGTATGTCTGTGTGCTTAGTAGCTCAGTCATGTCCGACTCTTTGCGACCCCATCAGGCTCCTCTGTCCATGGGAATTCTTCAGGCCAGAATACTGGAGTGGGTCCCATGTCCTCTTGTTCATGAAGTATAAAGTTAGTAAAAATAATGTCACCATGTGCCTCTGTTCTGTAAGTTATAGTAAAAGAATTTATTTGAAGCAAATTTTAATTGTGTCTCCAGCAATGTTTCTGCATAAGATTTATTCAACATCTTTTTTGTATTTAATATAGAAAATTTCCAAATGTTATATTTACCTTTGTTATTATTTCTCATTTTCATTAATATTTGTATAAGATGTTACAGTGCCTTCATTTAATTTTCCATGAATGCAAAAGGTTTTTATCCCTCCAGGTTTGTTGGGATATAACTAACATATAGTATTGTGTAAGTTTCAAGTGTACAGCATAATGATTTGACTTAGTACATCGTGAAATGATTGCCACAATAAGTTTAATAAATATCCATCGCCTTGTATAAATAGAAAGAAATGTTTTTTTCACTTGTGATGAGAAAGAACTCTTAGGCTTCACTTTCCTGGCAACTTTAATATAAATATACAGCAGAGTTAATCATGTTACTCATTATATTTTACATCCCTAGTATATTATTTATTTTATAAATGGACGTTTATCCATTTGCCCTCCTTCGTCCAGTTTCCTCTCTCCCTCTGGTAACCACACATCTGTTCTCTTTTTCTATGAGTCTGGTTGGTTGTTTATTGAAGTATAATTGACCTGTAGCACTAGATTAGTTCCTGGTGACAACTCAGTGATTCCATATTGCTATTCCTTATAAATTTATCACAGTAAATCTAGTTTCTGTCTGTCACCATACAAATATATAGTACATTATTTTTTTTACAAGAACACTTCAAGATTTGTTACTGCTGTATTACAGGTGAAAAGGCTATTTTACGTAAGAGAGGATTACCCTCGGTATATAATGAGTTAATGATTTAGGGATTCTGATCAGTTTTTTTTTTTTTTTCACTTTTTCCCCCCAAATGTGGTACATTTTTATTGACTGTATTTCCCAAGCTATGTGTTTCATTCCCATGACTCATTTTTTATAAGTGGAAATTTAGTACCTATTAAATTTCCTCACCTTTATCACTCATTTCCCGCCCACTCTGGCAACCGCAATCTGTGACTCTGTTTTGTTCTGTTCTTCACTTATTTTGTTGTTTAGATTCCACATGAAATAATTTGTGTTTCTGTAATTTATTTCACGTAGCATAGGTTGATCCATGTTGTGACGGACAGCCAGCTTTCATCCTACTTTGAGTTCAGTTCAGTTGCTTAGTTGTGTCTGACTCCTTGCAACCCCATGAAATGCAGCACACCAGGCTCCTGTCCATCATCAACTTCCAGAGCTTGCTCAAACTCATGTCCATCGAGTCGGTGATGCCATCCAACCATCTCATCCTCTGTCATCCCCTTCCCTCCTGCCTTCAATCTTTCCCAGCATTAGGGTGTTTTCTGATGACTCAGCTCTTCACAGCAGGTTGCCAAAGTATACAGGCTTCAGCTTCAGCATCAGTCCTTCCAATAAATATTCAGGGTTGATTTTCTTTAGGATTGGCTAATCCTAAGGAATTAGGATTTGTCAAGGGACTCTCAAGAGTCTTCTCCAACACCACAGCTCAAAAGCATCAGTTCTTCAGCACTCAGCTTTCTTTATGGTCCAACTCTCACATCCATACATGACTACTGGAAAAAACGTAACTTTGACTAGATAGACCTTCTCGCAAAGTAATGTCTCTGCTTTTTATTATGTTGTCTAGGTTGGTGATACCTTTTCTTCCGAGGAGCAGGAGTCTTTTAGTTTCATGGCTGCATCACCATCTGCAGTCATTTTGGAGCCCAAGATAATAAAGTCTTTCACTGTTTCCATTGTTTCCCCATCTATTTGCGGTGAAGTGATGGGACTGCAATGCCATGATCTTAGTTTTTTGACTGTTGAGTTTTAAGCCAGCATTTTCATTCTCGTCTTTCACTTTCATCAAGAGGCTTTTGAGTTCCTCTTCACTTTCTGCCATAAGGGTGGTATCATCTGCATATCTGAGATTGTTGATATTTCTGTCGGCAGTCTTGATTCCATCTTGTGCTTCATCCAGCCCAGCATTTCTCATAATGTACTCTGCATAGAAGTTAAATAAGCAGTTAAATAAGCATCGTGCAACACATTCCCATGGGCTATCTGTTTTACATTTCGGAATATATGTATGTTTTCATGCTATTTCTCTTAATGCGTCCCATCCTCCGCTTTAACCCACTGTGTCCATAAGTCTGTTCTCTATGTCCGTGCCTCCATCACTACCTGAAGATAGGTTCATCAATACCATCTTTCTATATTCCATATATGCATTAATATATGATATTGTCTTTCTATTTCTAACTGACTTCACTCTGTATAGTGAAGATTCTTCCACCTCCTTAGAACTAGTTCAAATGCATTCCTTTCTATGGCTCAGTAATAGTCCATTGTATATATGTACCACAACTTCTTTATCTCTTCATATGTTAGTGGACATCTAGGTGCTTCCATGTCTAGCTATTGCCCAGTCTTTAATAGGACTTTGTTTGTTGTTATTGTTGTTGTTGTTAATGAGTTGTATATTTTAGATATTAACCCTTCATCATATATATTGCTTGCAAATGTTTTCTCCCATTCAGGATGCAGTCTTTTCATTTTGTTGATAATTTCTCTTCCTGTGTGTAAGTTTTAGTTTGACATGATCCCATTTGTTTATTTTTGCCTTTGGTTTCCCTTGGCCTTGAGGAAATGTGTCCCAAAAAATATTACTAAGACTGATGTCAAAGAGCATATTACCTGTATTTTCTTTTGAGAATTTTTATGACTTCAGCTCTTAAAGTTAAGCCTTTAGTATATTTTAAGCTTCTTTTTGTATATGGTGTGAGAAAGTACTCTAATTTGATTTTTATGCCTATGGCTGTCCGATTTTCACAGCACCATTTATTGAAGAGGCTGTCTTTCCTCCTTTCTATGTTTTTGCCTCGTTTGTCACATATTAATTGACCATATAAGGATGGGTTCATTCTAGACTTTCTGTTTTGTCGCCATTAATTCCCAGTGGGATGCCACTGATCCCAAAAATCTGTGCCAGCACTGTACTATTTTGATTACTATACATTTCTAGTGGACCTTGAAGTCAGGGAGCTTGACACTTCCAGTTTTGTTTGTTTCTTGAGATTGTTTTGGCTATTTGGAGTATTGTATGTTTCGATACAAATTCTAGAATTAATTGTTCTAGCTCTGTGAAAAATGTCATAGGCATTTTTATAGGGATGGCATTGAAACTATGTCTTAACAATATTATTTCTTCCAGTCCATGAGCATGATATGTCTTTCCATCTGTTTCTGTCATTTTTTTATCCATGTCTTACAGGTTTCCAATTATAGATTTTTCACTTTCTTAGGTTCATTTATAGAATTTAATTATAAACAGTATTGCTTTCTTAATTTCTCTCCTGATAGTTCATTGTTACTCTATAGAAATGCAAGATTTCTGTATATTAATTTTATATCCTGCAATTTTACTGAATTTATTTATTAGTTCTAATTGTTTTTTTGTTGAAGACTAGAAAATTTTCTCTCTAAAATATCATGTTATCTGCAACCAATCACATTTTACTTCTTCCTTTCCAATTTGGATTTTTTTTTTCTTGTCTAATTATTGTGCCCAGGTTTTCTAAACTATGTTTAATAAAAGTCACAAGAGTGGAATCCTTTTCTTTTCCTGATCTTACAGGAATGGCTTTCATCTTTCACCATTCAGTATGATGTTAGCTGTAGATCTGTCATGTATTTATGACAAATATTTAATATGTTGAGGTATGTTCCTTCCATACCCACTTTGTTGAGAGTTTCTAATCATAAACTATTTTAATCATAGCCTTTTTAATCAAATTAATGTTAAATTTTGTCAAGAGTGTTTTCTTCATCTATTGAGGTAATCATATGATTCATATACTTCATTTGCACATGTGCTAATGTGGTATATCACATTGACTGATTTGCTGATATTGAATCATTCCTGTGTCCCTGGGATAAATCTCACTTGATATGAATGTATCATCCTTTTAATACATTGTTCAGTTTGTTGATATTTTGTTGAGAATTTTCTATGTTTATTGGTGATATTGGCCTATTAGTTTTATTTTTATGTGCTGTCTTTAGTTTTGGTATCAAGGTGATGCTGGATGCATAGAATGCATTTGGAAGTATCCTGAATACATAGGTTTGTTTTCTGTCATCTTCAGAAACTGATTATGGCAACAGAAGTAGTTCATATTGCTCACTTGGTACACTTGATTGTCTGGTATCTATTTTTGTGTTGTTTGAAATTTTTAGTGTCATGTGTTACTTAGTAATAAAAAATATAAAACAAAAACTACTGTGTGCTGAAGTAAGGCATTAGTTTTTCATTGCTTTTCAGTTTCAGCTAAACTTTTAATGTATATTTTATTTAAGAAGCTTAGGAAATACTATGTGATCATAGTATCTTTATAAGATACATAGTATCTTTACATATTACTTTTTGTTTCACATGCTATCTTTTATTTCAATATCTTTTTCATTCCAAAGAAAAAAGTAAAGTCATAAATCTGCTAACTTGCACTGTAAGAATTACCCAATTTCTTCATCCTAAATGGGACCTATAGAGAGATTGATTTTATACAAGTCAGTTGCTGCTGCTATATTAGCATCACACACACACACACACATATATATATATATATATATATATATATCTGCCTGTCATCTCTGTCACCAGGGTTATGAGTGTGCTGTTTATGAAAGAATTCTGAATTCTTTGTTTCTTATACTTCAAACACACCACATTATTTTATACAAACTATTCAAGAGACAGTAGGTTCTATAAAATGATTAGGAAGATCATATTTTGCTAAATTATCTAGAGCCAATTATATTTCATACTTTATTAAACTTTTGAGTATTAACTTAACAATATTAAAAGACCAAACAAACTAAAAAAATTTTAAGACTCTTATGATATACAACATATTAAATATTGGGAACTGCTTGAATTTATATCATTGTCATTTACTAGAATCTATTAATCATAGTAAAATCAGATTGATTATTTTCTTTGCTGCCAAAGATATAGAACTTCTATACAGTCAGCAAAAACAAGACCTGGAGATAACTGTGACTTAGATCATGAACTCGTTATTGCAAATTTCAGACTTAAATTGAAGGAAGTAGGTAAAGCACTAGCCCATTCAAGTGTGACCTAAATCCCATCCTTACATTATACAGTGGAAGTGCCAAATAGACTCATGGAATTAGATCTGAGGGAAGCCTGAAAATCTATGGACAGAAGTTAGTAATACTATATAAACACAATGGTCAAAACTATACCCAAGAAAAAGAAATTTAAAAAGGCAGAAATGGTAGTCTTAGGAGGCCTTACAAATAGCTAAGAAAAGAAGGCAAAGGAGAAAAGAAAAGTTATACCCATCTTAATGCAGAATTACTTAGAATAGTAAGGAGAGAAAAGAAAGGCTTCCTATGTGAGCAATGCAAAGAAATAGAGGAAAATAATAGAATGGGAATGACTAGAGATCTCTTCAAGAAAATTAGAGATACCAAGGGAACATTCCATGCAAAGATGGGCACAATAAAGGACAGAAAAGGTAAAGACCTAACAGATGTAGAAGATATTAAGAAGAGGTGGCAAGAATACACAGAAGAAAAGAATTCTTCAAGACCCAGATGACCATGATGATCTGTTCACTCACCTAGAGCCAGACAACCTGGAGGGTGAAGTCAAGTGGGCCTTAAGGAGCATCACTGCAAACAAAGCTAGTGGAGGTGATGGAATTCCAGCTGAACTATTTCAAATCCTAAAAGATAATGCTGTGAAAATGCTGCTCAAATATGGCAGCAAATTTGGAAAACTCAGCAGTGGACACAGGATTGGGAAAGGTCGGATTTTCATTCCAATCCCAAAGAATATTCCAACTACTGCACAATTGAACTTGTCTCACAGGCTGGCAAGGTAATGCTCAAAATCCTCCAAGCTAAGCTTCAGTAGCTGGTGAACTGGTAACTTCCAGATGTACAAGCTGGATTTACGAAAGACAGAGGAACCAGAGATCGAATTACCAACATCGGTGGATCATACAGAAAGCAAGAGAATTCTAAAACACAACTACTTCTGCTTCATTGACTACGCTAAAGCCTTTGACAGTGTGGATCACAGCAAACTGTGGAAAATTCTTAAAGAGATGGAAATACCAGACCACCTGACCTGCCTCCTGAGAAACCTGTATGCAGGTCAAGTAAGAACTGCATACAGTTAGAACCGGACATGAAACAACATTCAAAACTGGGAAAGGCGTACTTCAAAGCTGTATATTCTCACCATGTTTAATTTACCTTCTATGCAGAGTACATCATGTGAAATGTCAGGTTGGATGAAGACAAGATGGATTCAAGATTGCTGAGAGAAATATCAGTAACCTTTGATATGCAAAAGACACTGCCCTTATGGCAAAAAGCAAGCAAAGAGGCGCTAAAGAGCCTCTTGATGAAGCTGAAAGAGAAGAGTAAAAAAGCTGGCTTAAAACTCAGCCGTCAAAAAATTAATATCATGGCATCCAGCCCTGTCACTTCATGGTAAATAGATAGGGAAACAATGAAAAAAGTGACAGACTTTGTTTTCTTGGGCTCCACAATTACTGTCGACAGTGACTGCAGCCATGAAATTAAGACGCTTGCTCGTTGGAAGAAAAGGTATGACCAACCTAGGTCAGTTCAGTCCCTCGATCGTGTCTGACTCTTTGTGACCCCATGAACCGCAGCATGCCAGGCCTCCCTCTCCATCACCAACTCCCGGAGTCCACCCAAACCCATGTCCATTGAGTCAATAATGCCATCCAACCATCTCATCCTTCTCCTCCTGCCCTCAATCTTTCCCAGCATCAGGGTCTTCTCAAATGAGTCTGCTCTTTGCATCAGGTGGCCAAATATTGGAGTTTCAGCTTCAACATCAGTCCTTCCAGTGAACACCCAGGATTGAGCTCCTTTAAGATAGACTAGTTGGATCTCCTTGCAGTCCAAGGGACTCTCAAGAGTCTTCTCCAACACCATGGTTCAGAAAGCATCAATTTTTCTGCACTCAGCTTTCTTTTAAACCATACCCTTGACTAGACGGACCTTTGTTGCCAAAGTAATGTCTCTGCTTTTTAATATGCTCTCTAGGTTGGTCATAACTTTCCTTCCGAGGAATAAGTGTCTTTTAATTTCATGGCTGCAATCACTGTCTGCAGTGATTTTGGAGCCCAGAAAAATAAAGTCAGCCACTGTTTCCACTGTTTCCCAATCTATTTGCCATGTAGTGATGGGACTGGATGCCATGATCTTAGTTTTCAGAATGTTGAGCTTTAAGCCAACATTTTCACTCTCCTCTTTCACTTTCATCAAGAGGCTCTTTGGTTCTTCTTCACTTTCTGCCATAAGGGTGGTGTCATCTGCATATCTGAGGTTATTGATACTTCTCCCAGCAATCTTGATTCCAGCTTTGCTTCTTCCAGCCCAGCGATTCTCATGATATATTCTGCATATAAGTTAAATAAGTAGGGTGACAATATACAGCCTTGATGTACTCCTTTTTTTATCTGGAACCAGTCAGTCTGTTGTTCCATGTCCATTTCTAACTGTTGCTTCCTGACCAACCTAGACAGTATATTAAAACACAGAGACATTACTTTGCCGACAAAGGTCCAGCTAACAAAGCTTTGTTTTTTCCAGTAGTCATGTATAGATATGAGAGTTGGACAGTAAAGAAGGCTGAGTGCCAAAGAATTGATGCTTTTGAACTGTGGTATTGGAGAAGACTCTTGAGAGTCCCGTGGATAGCAAGTAGATCAAACCAGTTAATCCTAAAGGAAATCAGTCCTAAATATTCATTGGAAGGGCTGATGCTGAAGCTGAATCTCCAGTACTTTGGCCACCTGATGCAAACAGCCGACTCCTTGGAAAAGACCCTGATGCTGGGAAAGACTGAAGGCAGGAGTGGAAGGGGAGGAATGAGGATGAGATGGTTGAATGGTATCACCAACTCTATGGGCATGAGTTTTAGCAAACTCAAGCAGGTGGTGAAGGACAGGGAAGCCTGAGTGCCTCAGTCTGTGCAGTCGCCAAGAGTGAGACACGACTGAACGACTTAATTGAACTGAGCAATCATATTATGTTATGCTTAGAAATTTACCTATTTTACGTACATTGTTCGATATGAATAAAACACAGGCATTATTTTAAAAATATATAACTAAATATTGCTAATTTGGTAAGAATTATATCCTGGATCAATATCAGTTAGTTCAGTTCAGTCGCTCAGTCATGTCCGACTCTTTGCTACCCCCGTGAACCGCAGCAAACAAGGCCTCCCTGTCCATCACCAACTCCTGGAGTTTACCCAAAGTCATGTCGATTGACTCAGTGATGCCATCCAACCATCTCATCTACTGTCGTCGCCTTCTCCCCCTGCCCTCAAAGACCCAGCATCAGGGTCTTTTCCAGTGAGTCAGCTCTTCGCATCATGTGGCAACAATATTGAGAGTTTCAGCTTCAGCATCCGTCCTTCCAGTGAGCACTCAGGACTGATCTCCTTTAGGATGGACTGGTTGGATCTCCTTGCAGTCCAGGGTACTCTCAATAGTCTTCTCCAACACCACAGTTAATCAATTCTTCGGCTCTCAGCTTGCTGTATTGTCCAACTGTCACATCCATACGTGACTACTGGAAAAACCTTAGCCTTGATAGACTAACCTTTGTTGGCAAATTAATGTCTTTGCTCTTGAATATGCTGTCTAGGTCAGTCACAGCTTTCCTTCCAAGGAGTAAGAGTCTTTTAATTTCATGGCTGCAATCACCGTCTGCAATGATTTTTGAGCCCAAAAAAGTAAAGTCAGCCACTGTTTCCACTGTTACCCCATCTATTTCCCATGAAGTTATGGGACCGGATGCCATGATCTTAGTTTTCTGAATGTTGAAGTTTACGCCAACTTTTTCACTCTCCTCTTTCACTTTCATCAAGAGGCTCTTTAGTTCTTCCTCACTTTCTGCCATAAGGGTGGTGTCATCTGTGTATCTGAAGTTATTGATATTTCTCCCAGCAATCTTGATTCCAGCTTGTGCTTCTTCCAGCCCAGCATTTCTCATGATGTACTCTGCATAGAAGTTAAATAAGCACGGTGTCAATATGCAGCCTTGACGCCCCTTTTCCTATTTGGAACCAGTCTGTTGTTCCATGTCCATTTCTAACTCTTGCTTCCTGGCCTGCGTACAGGTTTCTCAAGAGACAGGTCAGGTGGTCTGATATTCCCATCTCTTTCAGAATAACACAGTTTATTTGATCCGCACAGTCAAAGGCTCTGGCATAGTCAATAAAGCAGAAATAGATGTTTTTCTGGAACTCTCTTGCTTTTTCGATGAGCCAGTGAATGTTGGCAATTTGATCTCTGGTTCCTCTGCCTTTTCTAAAACCAGCTTGAACATGTGGAAGTACATTGTTCACATATTGCTGAAGCCTGACTTGGAGAATTTTGAGCATTACTTGACTAGCGTGTGAGATGAGTGCAATTGTGCTGCAGTTGAGCTTTCTTTGGCATTGCCTTTTTTTGGGATTGGAATGAAAACTGACCTTTTCCAGTCCTGTGGCCTCTGCTGAGTTTTCCAGATTTGCTGGCATATTGAGTGCAGCACTTCACAGCATCATCTTTTAGGATCAGTCTATTTGCTGTGAATATTAAAAGTGTTTCTTGATAGATGTATATAAAGTTTTATTGTTACAAAATTTAGTATATATATAAATTTTCATGTGGTGTTCTTGTTTGATCACTATGTTGCATCTGACTCTTTGGGACCTTGTGGGCTTCAGCACATCAGGCTGCAGTATCTCGCATCAGTTCAGTTCGGTTCAGTCGCTCAGTGTGTCCGACTCTTTGCAACCCCATGAATCGCAGCATGCCAGGCCTCCCTGTCCATCACCAACTCCCGGAGTTCACTCAGACTCACATCCTTCGAGTCAGTGATGCCATCCAGCCATGTCATCGTCTCTTGTCTCCCCTTCTTCTCCTGCCCCCAATCCCTCCCAGCATCAGGGTCTTTTCCAATGAGTCAACTCTTCCCATGAGGTGGCCAAAGGACTGGAGTTTCAGCTTTAGCATCATTCCTTCCAAAGAAATCCCAGGGCTGATCTCCTTCAGAATGGACTGGTTGGATCTCCTTGCAGTCCAAGGGACTCTCAAGAATCTTCTCCAATACCACAGTTCAAAAGCATGAATTCTTCAGCACTCAGCCTTCTTCACAGTCCAACTCTCACATCCATACATGATCACTGGAAAAACCATAGCCTTGACTAGACAGACCTTAGTCAGTAAAGTAATGTCTCTGCTTTTGAATATGCTATCTTGGTTGGTCATAACTTTTCTTCCAAGGAGTAAGCGTCTTTTAATTTCATGGCTGCAATCACCATCTGCAGTGATTTTGGAGCCCCCCAAAATAACGTCTGACACTGCTTCCACTGTTTCCCCATCTATTTGCCATGAAGTGATGCGACCGGATGCCATGATCTTTGTTTTCTGAATGTTGAGCTTTAAGCCACTTTTTTCACTCTCCACTTTCACTTTCATCAAGAGGCTTTTTAGCTCCTCTTCACTTTCTGCCATAAGGGTGGTGTCATCTGCATATCTGAGGTTATTGATATTTCTCCCGGCAATCTTGATTCCAGCTTGTGTTTCTTCCAGCCCAGCGTTTCTCATGATGTATCTCCCATAGTTTGTTCAAATTCACATCCATTGAGTTGGTGAAGCTACCTAACCACATCATCCTCTGCCTCGTCCTTCTCTTTTGTCTTCAGTCTTTCCTAGCATCCGGGTCTTTTCCAGTGAGTCAGCTCTTTGCGTCAGGTGACTAAAGTACTAGAACTTGAGCTATATTATCAGTCCTTCCAATGAATATACAGGATTGATTAACTTTAGGATTGACTTGTTTTATCTCCTTGCAGGTCAGTGGATTCTCAAGGGTCTTCTCCACTTCCACTATTTGAAAACATCAGTTCTTCAGTACTCAATTTTCTTTTTGTCTATCTCTCACATTTGTACATGAAACCATAGCTTTGACTATGTGGACCTTTGCTGGCAAAGTAATGTCTCTGCTTTTTATTATGCTATCTAGGTTCATCATTGCTTTCCTTCCAAGGAGCAAGCCTCTTTTAATTTCATGTCCACAGTCATGTTGCAGTCACTGTCCACAGTGATTTTGAAGCCCACGAGAATAAAATCTATCACTATTTCCACTGTTACTCTTCTATTTGCCATGAAATGATGGGACCAGATATCATGATGCTAGTTTTTTGAATGTTGAGTTCTAATCCAGCTTTTCAATCTTCTCTTTCACCCCCATCAAGAGGCTTTTTAGTTCATCTTCACTTTCTGCCATTAGAATGGTATCCTCTGCATATCTGAGGTTGTTGATCTTTCTCCCAGCAATCTTGATTCCACCTTGTGATTCATCCAGCCTGACATTTCACACGATGTACTCTAGTTATAAGTTAAATAAGAAGGGTCACAAAAACAGCCTTTCCATACTCCTTTCCCAATTTTGAAACAATCAGTTTCTCCCTGTAAGGTTCTGCCTTTTGTTTCTTGATCCACATATAGGTTTCTCAGGAGACAAACAAGGTGATCTGGTATTCCCATTTCTTTAAGAATATTCACAGTTTGTTTTGATTCACACAATCATAAGGTTTCATGTAATCAGTGAAGCAGTAGATGTTTTTCTTAATCCCCTTGCTTTCTCTATGATCCAGTGAGTGAGTGCAATTTGATCTGATTCTTCTACCTTTTCTAAACCAAACTTGTACATCTGGAGAATTTCGGTTCATGTACTCTGAAGCTTAGCTTGAAGGATTTTAAGCGTAACCTTACTAGCATGCCAAATGAGTGCAGTTATACAGTAGTTTGAACATTCTTTGGCATTGCCCTTATTTGAGACTGGACTGAGAACTGACCTTTTCCAGTATGGTGGAGTTGTCCACTGCGGGGTTGTCCAAATTTTGTTAACTGAGTACAGCACTTTAACAGCATAATCTTTTAGGATTTTAAATAGTTCAGCTGAAATTTTATTACCTCCACTAGTTTTTGTTTGCATTAATTCTTCCTAAGGCCCCCTTGACTTTGCACTCCAGGATATCTGGCTGTTGGTGAGTTGACCATACTGTCATGGTTATCCAGGTCATTAAGACCTTTTCTGTTATAGTTCTTCTTTGTTCTGGCCTCCTCTTCCTAATCTCTTCTGCTTCTGTGTTAGGTCCTTACTGTTTATGTCCTATATCATGGCCATCCTTGCATGAAATGTTCCTTTGATATCTCCAGTATTCTTGAAGATCTCTCTCGTCTTTCCCATGCTACTGTTTCCTCTTTTTTTTTTTCTCTTTTGCATTGTTTATTTATTTAAGAAAGGTCTCCTAGCTATTCTCTGGAACTCTGCTTGGGTATGTCTTTCCCTTTCTCCTTTGCCTTTTGCTTCTCTTCTTTCCTCAGCTATTTGTAAAGCCTCCTCAGACAACCACTTTGCCTTCTTGGATTTCTTTTTTGGTAGGATGGTTTTGGCCACCACCTCCTCTACAATGTTATGAACCTCTGTCCTTAGTTCTTCAATCACTCAGATCTAAGCCCTTGACTCCGTTCATCACCTCCAGTATATTATCATACAGGGTTTGATTTAGGTCATACCTGAATGGCCTAGTGGTTTTCCCTACTTTCTTTAATTTGATTCTAAATTTTACAATAAGGAGCTGATGACTTGAGCCTCGGTCAGCTCCAGGTCTTTTTCCTGACTATTTAGAGCTTCTCCATCTTTAACTGCAAAGAAGACAATCAGTCTGATTTCAATATTGACCATTTGGTGATATCCATGTGTAATGTCATCTCTTGTGTTTTTGGGAAAGGGTGTTTACTATGACCAACATGTTCTTTTGAGAAAACTCTATAAGACTTTGCCTTGCTTCATTTTGTACTACAAGGCCAAACTTGCCTATTTTCTCTTGACTTCCTCCGTTTGCATTCCTTTGATGAAAAGGCCGTCCTTTTTCATTTATCTCTAGAAGATCTTGGAGGTCTTCATAGAACCCCATAAACTTCAGCTTCTTCGACAATCTTGGTTGGGGTCACAGACTTGAATTACTGTGCTGTATAATGGTTTGCTTTGGAGACAAACCAAGATCATTCCTGTCGTTTTTGAAAACTGCAACCAAGTACTGCGCTTAGGACTCTCTTGTTGACTATGAGAGCATTTCTTCTAAGCAGTTCTTCCCCACAGTAATAGATATAATGGTCATCTGAATTAAATTTGTCTAATCCCATCCAAATTGGAAGTGGTCAAACGGAAGATAGCATGAGTGAACATCAACATATTCAGTTCAGTTAGGTTCAGTCGCTCAGCCGTGTCTGACTCTTTGCGACCCCATGAATCGTAGCACGCCAGGCCTCCCTATCCATCACCATCTCCCGGAGTTCACTCAGACTCATGTCCATCGAGTCAGTGATGCCATCCAGCCATCTCATCCTCGGTCGTCCCCTTCTCCTCCTGCCCCCAATCCCTCCCAGCATCAGAGTCTTTTCCAATGAGTCAACTCTTCGCATGAGGTGTCCAAAGTACTGGAGCTTCAGCTTTAGCATCATTCCTTGCAAAGAAATCCCAGGGCTGATCTCCTTCAGAATGGACTGGTTGGATCTCCTTGCAGGCCAAGGGACTCTCAAGAGTCTTCTCCAACACCACAGTTCAAAAGCATCAATTCTTCAGCGCTCAGCCTTCTTCACAGTCCAACTCTCACATCCATACATGACCACAGGAAAAACCATAGTCTTGACTAGACGGACCTTAGTCGGCAACGTAATGTCTCTGCTTTTGAATTTACTGTCTAGGTTGGTCATAACTTTTCTTCCAAGGAGTAAGCGTCTTTTAACTTAATGGCTGTAGTCACCATCTGCAGTGATTCTGGAGCCCAAAAAAATAAAGTCTGACACTGTTTCCACTGTTTCCCCATCCATTTTGCATGAAGTGATGGATCGGATGCCATGATCTTAGTTTTCAGAATGTTGAGCTTTAAGCCAACCTTTTCGCTGTCCTCTTTCACTTTCATCAAGAGGCTTCTTAGTTCCTCTTCACTTTCTGCCATAAGGATGGTGTCATCTCCATATCTAAGTTATTGATATTTCTCCCGGCAATCTTGATTCCAGCTTGTGTTTCTTCCAGTCCAGCGTTTCTCATGATGTACTCTGCATATAAGTTAAATAAGCAGGGTGACAATATACAGCCTTGACATACTCCTTTCCTATTTGGAACCAGTCTGTTGTTCCATGTCCAGTTCTAACTGCTGATTCCTGACCGGCATGAAGATTTCTCAAGAGGCAGGTTAGGTGGTCTGGTATTCCCATCTCTTTCATCAATATTTTAGAAATCAGGGAACTAAAATGGACTGGAATGGATGAACTTAACTCAGATGACCATTATATCTACTATCGTGAGCAAGAATCCGTTAGAAGAAGTGGAGCAGCCATCACAGTTTAATAAAGAGTCTGAAATGCTGTCGTTGGATGCAAGCTCAAAAAGACGGAATCATCTCTATTCATTTCCAAGGAATATCACAGTAACCCAATTCTGTGCCCCAACCAGTAATGCTGAAGAAGCTGAAGTGAACAGTTATATGAAGACTACAAGACATTCTAGAAATAACACCCAAAAAAGATGTCCTTTTCATTATAGAGACTGGAATGCAAAAGTAGGAAGTTAAGAAGTACCTGGAGTAACAGGCAAGTTTAGCCTTGGAGTACAGAAGGAAGAGAGTAAAGGCTAATAGAGTTTCGCCAAGTGAACGCACTGATCATGCAACCCTCTTCCAACAACACAAAGAGGATTCTACACTTGGACATCACCAGATGGTCAATACTGAAATCAGATTGATTATATTCTTTACAGCCAAAGATGGAGAAGCTCTATACATTCAGCAAAAAAACAAGACTGGGAGTTGACTGTGCTCAGATCGTGAATCCTCATTGCCAATTCAGACTTAAATTGAAGAAACTAGGGAATACCACTAGACTGTTCGTATGAGCTAAATCAAATCTCTTACGATTATGCAGTGGAAGCGAGAAATAGATTTAAGGGATCAGATCTGCTAGAGTGCCTAAAAAACTATGGACAAAGGTTCATGACATTTTACAGGAGGCAGGGATCAAGACCATCCACAAGAAAAAGAAACAAAAAAGCAAATGTTGTCTGAGGAGCCTTATAAATAGCTGTGAAGAGAAGCTAAAGGCAAAGGAGAAAAGGAGTGATATACCCATTTGAATGCAGAGTTCCAAAGTATAGCAAGGAGAGATGAGAAAGCCTTCTTCAGCAATCAATGCAAAGAAATAGAGGAAAACAGTAGAATGGGAGGACTAGAGATCTCTTCAAGAAAATTAGAAACATCAAGAGAACATTTCATGCAGAGATGCCACATAAAGGACAGAAATGATATGGACCTAACAGTCAAAAGATATTAAGAAGAGGTGGCAAATACACAAAAGAACTATACAAAAAAGATTTTCACTACCCAGATAATCATGACGGTGTGATTACTCACCTAGAGCAAACATCCTGAATGCGAAGTCAAGTGGCCTTAGGAGCATTACTATGAGCAAGCTAGTGGAGGTGATGGAATGCCAGTTGAACTACTTCAATCCTAAAAGCTGATGCTGTGAAGTTCTGCACTCAATATGCTAGCAAATCGGAAAACTCAGCAGTGGCCACAGAACTGGAAAAGTTCAGTTTTCATTCCAATCCCAAAGAAAGACAATGCAAAGAATGCTCAAGCTACCACACAGTTGCCTTCATCTCACACGCTGGCAAAGTCATGCTCAAAATTCTCCAAGCCAGGCTCAACATACGTGAACCGTGAACTCTCTGATGTTCAAGCTGGATTTACAACAGGCAGAGGAACCAGAGATCAAATTATCAATATTCATGGGATCATCGAAAAAAGCAAGAGAGTTCCAGAAAAACATCTACTTCTGATTGAGTATGCCAACTCCTTTGATTGTGTGGATTACAAGAAACTGAAAAATTCTTTAAGAGATGGGAATACCAGATCATCTGACCAGCATCTTGAGAAATCCTTATGCAGGTCAGGAAGCAACAATTAGAACTGGACATGGAACAACAGACTGGTTCCAAATAGGAAAAGGAGTACGCCAAGGCTGTATATTGTCACCCTGCTTATTTAACTTCTGTGCAGAGTACATCATGAGAAACGCTGGCTGGAAGAAGCACAAGCTGGAATCAAGATTGCGGGGAGAAATATCAGTAACCACAGATATACAGATGAAACCACTCTTACGGCAGGAAACAAAGAAGAAATGAAGAGCCTCTTGGTGAAAGTGAAAGAGGAGAGTGAAAAAGTTGGCTTAAAACTCGACATTCAGTCAACACACATCATGGCATCTGGTCCCATCACTTCATGGCAAATAGATGGGAAAATAATGGATACAGTGAGAGACTTTATTTTCTTGGGCTCCAGAATCACTCCAGATGTTGACTGAAGCCATGAAAGTAAAAGATCCTTCCTCCTTGGAAGAAAAGCGATGACCAACCTGGACTGCATATTAAAAAGCAGAGACATTATTTTGCCAACAAAGGTCATCTAGTCAAAGTTATGGTTTTTCCAGTAGTCATGTATGGATGTGAGAGTTGGACTATAAAGAAAGCTGAGCACTGAAGAATTGATGCTTTTGAACTGTGGTGTTGGAGAAGACTCTTGAGAGTCCCTTGGACTGCGAGGAGATCCAACCAGTCCATCCTAAAGGAAATCAGTCCTGAAATCCTTTGGAAGGACTGATGCTGAACTGAAACTCCAATACTCTGGCCACCCGATGCAAAGAACTGACTCATTGGAGAAGACCTTGATGCTGAGAAAGATTGAAGGTGGGAGGAGAGGGGAACAACAGAGGAGAGAATGTTAGATAGCATCACGAACTCAACAAATGTGAGTTCGAGTAAACTCGGGAGTTGGTGATGGACAGGGAGGCCTGGCATGCTGCGATTCATGGGGTCACAAAGAGTCGGACCCAACTGAGCAACTGAACTTACTGACTGACAGGACTTATAGAATTTTTATGCTCCTCATTAATTGTTGTCATTGTTGTTGTTTACTTCCTAAGTCATGTCTGACCCTTTTATGACCACATGGACTGTAGCCCACCTGGCTTCTTCTGTCCATGTGGTTTTCCAGACAAGGATACTGGAGTGGATTGCTATCCTAGGGGATCTTCCTCACCCAGGAATCAAATCTGCATCTCCTGCATTGGCAGGCAGGTTCTTTACCACTGAGCCACCAGGAAAGCTCCTCAGTGATTGTTGTTGTTGTTGTTATTATTCAATCACTAAGTTGTATCCAGCTCTTTTGCGACCCTGTGGTCTGCAGCACACCCGGTTTCCTTGTCCTTCACTATCTCTCAAGAGTTTGCTCAGATTCATATCCATTACATCTGTGATGCCATCCAACCATTCATCTTCCATCGCCCCCCTTCCCTCCTTCCCTCAGTCTTTCCCTGAATGGGGGCCTTTTTCCGATGAGTTGGCTCTTCACATCAGGTGGCCAAAGTGTTGGAGCTTCAGCTTCAGCATCAGTCCTTCCAGTGAATATTCAACATTGATTTCTTTTCAGATTGACTGGTTTTGATCTCCTTGCGGTCCATGGGTCTCTCAAGAGTCTTCTCTAACACCACAGTTAAAAAGCATCAATTCTTCGGTGCTCAGCCTTCGTTCTGGCCAACTTTCACATCCATACATGACCACTATAACAAACCGTAGCTTTAACTATATGGAAATTTGTCAGCAAAGTGTTATCCCTGCTTTTTCAATACACTGTCTAAGTTTGTCATAGCTTTTCTTCCAAGAAGCAAGCGTCTCTTAACTGCATGGCTGCAGTCAGTATCCCACAGTGATTTTAGAGCCCAAGAAAATAAAATCTGTCACTGTTTCCACACTGTTTTTTACTCATTGATTATATGTCACCAGAAGTTTCTTTGTGCTTGCTGTCTTAAACCAACAATCTATGAGACAGCAAATTTGAAAATGTAGGACTAGTAGTTAAACAATTTAAACCTCTATAATAATCACAAACAGCATGGGGCAAAGGAGGTCATCCAAGTGATCAGCTGCCAGAGTGGCTAAGATACAAGCATGCTTCTCAGGTCCCTAGTATAGTTATTGACTCATATGTTTCAGGTGCTCTCATCAT
>NW_017192986.1:0-10026 GCF_001704415.2 Capra hircus
CCCAGAGGAGTCCCGTTTCCGCCTCCTAGCTCGAGAGGAGGGATCCTTTCCGCCTGCAGGGTCGGGAACGAATTTCCGGCGTTCCGGTTGCATCTCTAGAGGAGGCACTCTCCACAGGAAAGGCGAGAGAACTCCAGGGTCGTTCCCCCATTCCCAGAGTCCCCCAGATTTCTCAGTCCATTCCAGGGAAACCTGTTTTCCCTGCACTGCCTCGACTTTCAAGCCGAGGATCGACTCACACACCACGGTGGCACGTGGGACAGCCCTGTGGGAAAGCATCGTGGAAAAGCCTCCTGGGAAAGCCTCGAGGCAAAGCCACAGATCCCTTGATCCACGCGAAGGGAAGCGTGACACTGCTGCTACAGCTCGGGAGGAAAGCGCACGTGCATGCCACCACTTAGAGGAGGACTGACTCCCCTGGGTAGACTTCAGAAGTACCCCAAGATCCATGTCAGCAATGGAGAGTAATTCTCAGGTTTTGCCACAGACTCCACATAAGATCTTAGGCCCCGGCTTCGACGGGAGAGGAAACCCGAGAGGCCCCGAGCAACTCGCATGGGGACTGGCCTTTCGTGAGGCCACCAGAGCGGGTCCCTGAGGTCCCTGTCGTAAGTCGAGAGCACCTGCCGCAACTCGAGATAATCCAGAGGTTCTCCCCTCCAGGCGAGGTGAGCCCCATTTCGCTGAGGCGTCTCGAGGCTAATCACACTAACCTCTGGAACTTCCAAATGGTCCTTCACACCCTTGCTGCAACTCAAGAAGTTCCCGACATACCCGTCTCCACTCGAGAGGAAGCACGTGAGTCCCGCCCACATCCAGAGGAGCCCAGTTTCAGCCCCCTAGCTCTAGAGGAGGGATCCTTTCACTGCGTGGTCAGGAAAGAATTCCCGGCGTTCTCGTCGCATCTCAAGAGGAGGCGCTCTCCACAGGAAAGGCGAGAGGAACTCCAGCGTCGTGCCACCATTCCCAGAGTCCCCCAGATGTCTCAGTACATTCCAGGGAAACCTATTTTCCCTGCACTACCTCGACTCTCAAGCCGAGGATCGACTCACAACACCGTGGCACGTGGGACAGCCTGTGGGAAAGCCTCGTGGGAAAGCCTCATGGGAAAGCCTCGAGGGAAAGCCAGATCACTGGAATTCACTCGACGGGAAGCCTGACACTGCTGGTAAAGATCGGGAGGAAAGCGCACGTGCAAGCCCCACTCGAGACGAGGAATGACTCCCCTGGGGAAACTCCAGAAGTACCCCAATTTCCATGTCAGCACTGGGAGAGGAATCCTCAGGTTCCGGCACGGACTCCACACAAGGTCTTAGGCCCGGCATCGACGGGAGAAGGAATCCCGAGAGGCCCCATGCAACTCGCTTGGGGACTGTCCTTTCCTAAAGGCCACCAGAGCAGGTCCCTGAGGTCCCCGTCGTAAGTCGACAGCACCTGCCGCAACTCGAGAAAATCCAGGAGATTCTCCCCGCCAGGCGAGATGAGGCCCATTTCCGCTGAGGCGTCTCGATGTTAATCACACCTAACCTCTGGAACTTCCAAAGGGTCCTTCACACCCTTGCTGCACCTCAAGAAGTTCCCCGACATACCCGTCTCCACTCGAGAGGAAGTACGAGTGTCCCGCCCTCATCCAGAGGAGCCCCATTTACGCCTACTAGCTCGAGAGAAGGGACCCTTTCTTGTGTGTTCGGTAAAAAATTCTCCGGTGTTCCCGTCGCAACTCAAGAGGAGGCGCTCTCCACAGGAAAGGCGAGAGGAACTCCAGGGTCGTGCCACCATTCCCCAGAGACCCCCAGATATCTCAGTCCATTCCAGGGAAAACCTGTTTTCCCTGCACTGCTTCGACTTTCATGCCGAGGAACGACTCACACCACGGTGGCACGTGGTACAAACCTGTGGGAAGCCTCGTGGGAAAGCCTCGAGGGATAGCCACAGATCCCTTGATCCACGGGAAGGGAAGCGTGAATCTGCTGCTTCAGCTCGGGAGGAAAGCGCACATGCATGCCCCCACTCGAGACGAGGAAAGACTCCCCTGTGGAGACTCCAGAAGTAGCCCAAGATCCATGTCAGCACTGGAGAAGAATCCTCAGGTTCCGGCACCGACTCCACTACAAGTCTTAGGCCCCGGCATCGACGGGAGAGGAATCCCGAGAGGCCCCCGTGCAACTCGCATGCGGACTGGCCTTTCCTGAGGCCACCAGAGCGGGTCCCTGAGGTCCCGTCGTAAGTCGAGAGCACCTGCCGCAACTCGAGAAAATCCAGGAGGTTTTCCCCTCCAGGCGAGATGAGGCCCATTTCCGCAGAGGCGTCTCGAGGCTAATCACACCTATCCTCTGGAACTTCCAAAGGGTCATTCACACCCTTGCTGCAACTCAAGAAGTTCCCCGACATACCCGTCTCCACTTGAGAGGAAGCACGAGAGTCCCTCTCACATCCAGAGGAGCCCCGTTTCCGCCTCCTAGCTCCAGAGGAGGGATCCTTTCCTTGCGTGGTCGAGAAAGATTTCCCGGCGTTCCCGACGCATCTCAAGAGGTGGCTGCTCTCCAGAGGAAAGGCGAGAGGAACTCCATGGTCGTGCCACCAATCCCAGAGTCCCCCAGATGTTTCAGTCCATTCCAGGGAGACCTGTTTTCCCTGCACTGCCTCGACTTTCAAGCCGAGGATCGACTAACACCACGGTGGCACGAGGAACAGCCCTGTGGGAAATCCTCGTGGGAAAGCCTTGTTGGAAAGCATCGTGGGAAAGCCTCGAGGGAAAGCCACTGATACTTGATCCATGCGACTGGAGCATGACACTGCTGCTACAGCTAGGGAGGAAAGCGCAGGTGCATGCCCCCACTCGAGACGAGGACTGACTCCCCTGGGGAGACTCCAGAAGTACCCCAAAATCCATGTCAGCACTGCACAGGAAACCTCAGATTCCGGAACCCGACTCCACACAAGGTCTTAGGCCCCGGCATCGACGGGAGAGGAATCCCGAGAGGCCCCGAGCAACTCGCATGGGGGACTGGCCTTTTCTGAGGCCCCCAGAGCGGGTCTTGAGGTCCCGTGGTAAGTCGAGAGCAACTGCCCTATCTCGAGAAAATCCAGGAGGTTTCCCCTCCAGGCGAGATGAGGCCCATTTCTGCTGAGGCGTCTCGAGGCTAATCACACATAATCTCTGGAACTTCCAAACGGTGCTTCACACCCTGGCTGCAACTCAAGATGTTCCCCGACATACCGTCTCCACTCGAGAAAAGCACGAGAGTCCCGCCCTGATCCAGAGGAGCCCCGTTTCTGCCTACTAGCTCGAGAGGAGGGATCCTTTCCCTGCGTCATCGGGAAAGAAATCCCGGCGTTCCCGTCGCATCTCAAGAGGAGGCGCTCTCCACAGGAAAGGCGAGAGGAACTCCAGGGTCGTGCCACCTTTCCCAGAGTCCCCCAGATGTCTCAGTCCATTCCAGGGAAACCTGTTTTCCCTGCACTGCTTCGACATTCAAGCCGAGGATCGACTCACACCAGGGTGGCACGTCGGACAGCCTGTGGGAAAGCCTCGTGGGAAAGCCTCGTGGGAAAGCCTCATGGGAAAGCCTCGAGGGAAAGCCACAGATGCTTTGATCCAGGCATAGGGAAGTGTGACTCTGCTGCTACAGCTCCGGAGGAAAGCGCACGTGCATGACCCCACTCGAGACGAGGACTGACTCCCCTGGGGAGACTCCAGAAGTATCCCAACATCCATGTCAGCACTGCAGAGGAATCCTCAGGTCCTGCCTCCGATACCACACAAGGACTTAGGCCCCGGCATCGACGGGAGAGGAACCCGAGAGGCCCCGGAGCAACTCCCATGGGGACTGGCCTTTCCTGTGTCCACCAGAGCGGGTCCCTGAGGTCTCCGTCGTAAGTCGAGAGCACCTGCCGCAACTCGAGAAAATCCAGGGATGTTTTCCCCTCCAAGCGAGATGAGGCCTTGTCCACTGAGGAGTCTCGAAGCTAATCACACCTAACCTCTGGAACTTCCAAACGGTTATTCACACCTTGCTGCAACTAAAGAAGTTCCCCGACATACCCGTCTCCACTTGAGAGGAAGCACGAGAGTCCCGCTCACATCCAGAGGAGCCCCGTTTCCGCCTCCAAGCTCGAGAGGAGGGATCCTTTCCCTGCGTGGTCAGGAAAGAATTCCCGGGGTTCCCATAGCATTTCAAGAGGAGGCGCTCTCCACAAGAAAGGCGAGAGGAAATCCAGGGTCGGTGCCACCATTCCCAGAGTCCCCCAGATGTCTCAGTCCATTCCAGGGAAACCTGTTTTCCCTGCACTTCCTCCACTTTCAAGCCGAGGATCGACTCACACCACGGTGGCACGTGGGACAGCCCTGTGGGAAAGCCTCGTGGGAAAGCCTAGCGGGAAAGCCTCGAGGGAAATCCACAGATGCCGTGATCCATGCGAAGGGAAGCGCAACACTGCTGCTACAGCTGGGGAGGAAAGCGCACGTGCATGCCCCCACTCGAGGACGAGGACTGACTCCCCTGGGGAGACTCCAAAAGTACCCCAAGATCCATGTCAGCACTGGAGAGGAATCCTCAGGTTCGGCACCGACTCCACACAAGGTCTTATGCACCGGCATCCGAGGAGAGAGGAATCCCGAGAGGCCCCGAGCAATTCGCTTGGGGACTGGCCTTTCGTGAGGCCACCAGAGTCGGGTCCCTGAGGTACCCGTCGTAAGTCGAGAGCACCTGCCACAAGTCAATAAAATCCAGGAGTTTCTCCCCTCCAGGCGAGATGAGGCCCATTTCTGCTGAGGTGTTTAGAGGCTAATCACACCTAACCTCTGAAAAATTCCAAACGGTCGTTCACACCCTTGCTGCAACTCAAGAGTTCCCGACATACCCGTCTCCACTCGAGAGGAAGCACGAGAGACCCGCCCACATCCAGAGGAGTCCCGTTTCCGCCTCCTAGCTCGAGAGGAGGGATCCTTTCCCTGCAGGGTCGGGAACGAATTTCCGGCGTTCCCGTTGCATCTCTAGAGGAGGCACTCTCCACAGGAAAGGCGAGAGGAACTCCAGGGTCGTTCCCCCATTCCAGAGTCCCCCAGATTTCTCAGTCCATTCCAGGGAAACCTGTTTTCCCTGCACTGCCTCGACTTTCAAGCCGAGGATCGACTCACACCACGGTGGCACGTGGGACAGCCCTGTGGGAAAGCATCGTGGAAAAGCCTCCTGGGAAAGCCTCGAGCAAAGCCACAGATCCCTTGATCCACGCGAAGGGAAAGCGTGACACTGCTGCTACAGCTCGGGAGGAAAGCGCACGTGCATGCCACCACTTAGAGGAGGACTGACTCCCCTGGGTAGACTTCAGAAGTACCCCAAGATCCATGTCAGCAATGGAGAGTAATTCTCAGGTTTTGCCACAGACTCCACATAAGATCTTAGGCCCCGGCTTCGACGGGAGAGGAAACCCGAGAGGCCCCCGAGCAACTCGCATGGGGACTGGCCTTTCGTGAGGCCACCAGAGCGGGTCCCTGAGGTCCCTGTCGTAAGTCGAGAGCACCTGCCGCAACTCGAGATAATCCACGAGGTTCTCCCCTCCAGGCGAGGTGAGCCCCATTTCGCTGAGGCGTCTCGAGGCTAATCACACCTAACCTCTGGAACTTCCAAATGGTCCTTCACACCCTTGCTGCAACTCAAGAAGTTCCCCGACATACCCGTCTCCACTCGAGAGGAAGCACGTGAGTCCCGCCCACATCCAGAGGAGCCCAGTTTCAGCCCCTAGCTCTAGAGGAGGGATCCTTTCACTGCGTGGTCAGGAAAGAATTCCCGGCGTTCTCGTCGGCATCTCAAGAGGAGGCGCTCTCCACAGGAAAGGCGAGAGGAACTCCAGCGTCGTGCCACCATTCCCAGAGTCCCCCAGATGTCTCAGTACATTCCAGGGAAACCTATTTTCCCTGCACTACCTCGACTCTCAAGCCGAGGATCGACTCACAACACCGTGGCACGTGGGACAGCCCTGTGGGAAAGCCTCGTGGGAAAGCCTCATGGGAAAGCCTCGAGGGAAAGCCACAGATCACTGAATTCACTCGACGGGAAGCCTGACACTGCTGGTAAAGATCGGGAGGAAAGCGCACGTGCAAGCCCCCACTCGAGACGAGGAATGACTCCCCTGGGGAAACTCCAGAAGTACCCCAATTTCCATGTCAGCACTGGAGAGGAATCCTCAGGTTCCGGCACGGACTCCACACAAGGTCTTAGGCCCCGGCAATCGACGGGAGAGGAATCCCGAGAGGCCCCCATGCAACTCGCTTGGGGACTGTCCTTTCCTAAGGCCACCAGAGCAGGTCCCTGAGGTCCCCGTCGTAAGTCGACAGCACCTGCCGCAACTCGAGAAAATCCAGGAGATTCTCCCCGCCAGGCGAGATGAGGCCCATTTCCGCTGAGGCGTCTCGATGTTAATCACACCTAACCTCTGGAACTTCCAAAGGGTCCTTCACACCCTTGCTGCACCTCAAGAAGTTCCCCGACATACCCGTCTCCACTCGAGAGGAAGTACGAGTGTCCCGCCCTCATCCAGAGGAGCCCCATTTACGCCTACTAGCTCGAGAGAAGGGACCCTTTCCTTGTGTGTTCGGTAAAAAATTCTCGGTGTTCCCGTCGCAACTCAAGAGGAGGCGCTCTCCACAGGAAAGGCGAGAGGAACTCCAGGGTCGTGCCACCATTCCAGAGACCCCCAGATATCTCAGTCCATTCCAGGGAAACCTGTTTTCCCTGCACTGCTTCGACTTTCATGCCGAGGAACGACTCACACCACGGTGGCACGTGGTACAAACCTGTGGGAAGCCTCGTGGGAAAGCCTCAAGGGATAGCCACAGATCCCTTGATCCACGGGAAGGGAAGCGTGAATCTGCTGCTTCACCTCGGGAGGAAAGCGCACATGCATGCCCCCACTCGAGACGAGGAAAGACTCCCCTGTGGAGACTCCAGAAGTAGCCCAAGATCCATGTCAGCACTGGAGAAGAATCCTCAGGTTCCGGCACCCGACTCCACTCAATTTCTTAGCCCCCGGCATCGACGGGAGAGGAATCCCGAGAGGCCCCCGTGCAACTCGCATGCGGACTGGCCTTTCCTGAGGCCACCAGAGCGGGTCCCTGAGGTCCCCGTCGTAAGTCGAGAGCACCTGCCGCAACTCGAGAAAATCCAGGAGGTTTTCCCCTCCAGGCGAGATGAGGCCATTTCCGCAGAGGCGTCTCGAGGCTAATCACACCTATCCTCTGGAACTTCCAAAGGGTCATTCACACCCTTGCCTGCCAACTCAAGAAGTTCCCGACATACCCGTCTCCACTTGAGAGGAAGCACGAGAGTCCTCTCACATCCAGAGGAGCCCCGTTTCCGCCTCCTAGCTCCAGAGGAGGGATCCCTTTCCTTTGCGTGGTCGAGAAAGATTTCCCGGCGTTCCCGACGCATCTCAAGAGGTGGTGCTCTCCAGAGGAAAGGCGAGAGGAACTCCATGGTCGTGCCACCAATCCCAGAGTCCCCAGATGTTTCAGTCCATTCCAGGGAGACCTGTTTTCCCCTGCACTGCCTCGACTTTCAAGCCGAGGATCGACTAACACCACGGTGGCACGAGGAACAGCCCTGTGGGAAATCCTCGTGGGAAAGCCTTGTTGGAAAGCATCGTGGGAAAGCCTCGAGGGAAAGCCACTGATACCTTGATCCATGCGACTGGAGCATGACACTGCTGCTACAGCTAGGGAGGAAAGCGCAGGTGCATGCCCCCACTCGAGACGAGGACTGACTCCCCTGGGAGACTCCAGGAAGTACCCCAAATCCATGTCAGCACTGCACAGGAAACCTCAGATTCCGGAACCGACTCCACACAAGGTCTTAGGCCCCGGCATCGACGGGAGAGGAATCCCGAGAGGCCCCGAGCAACTCGCATGGGGACTGGCCTTTTCTGAGGCCCCAGAGCGGGTCCTTGAGGTCCCCGTGGTAAGTCGAGAGCAACTGCCCTATCTCGAGAAAATCCAGGAGGTTATCCCCTCCAGGCGAGATGAGGCCCATTTCTGCTGAGGCGTCTCGAGGCTAATCACACCTAATCTCTGGAACTTCCAAACGGTGCTTCACACCCTTGGCTGCAACTCAAGATGTTCCCCGACATACCGTCTCCACTCGAGAGGAAGCACGAGAGTCCCGCCCTGATCCAGAGGAGCCCCGTTTCTGCCTACTAGCTCGAGAGGAGGGATCCTTTCCCTGCGTCATCGGGAAAGAAATCCCGGCGTTCCCGTCGCATCTCAAGAGGTGGCACTCTCCACATGAAAGGGCGAGAGGAACTCCAGGGTCATGCCACCTTTCCCAGAGTCCCCCAGATGTCTCAGTCCATTCCAGGGAAACCTGTTTTCCCTGCACTGCTTCGACATTCAAGCCTAGGATCGACTCACATCACGGTGGCACGTGGACAACCAAGTGGGAAAGCCTCGTGGGAAAGCCTCGTGTGAAAGCCTCCAGGGAAAGCCACAGATCCCTTGATCCACGGCGAAGGGAAGCCTGTCAATGCTGCTACAGTTCGGGAGGAAATTGCACGGGCATGCCCCACTCAAGACGAGGACTGACTCCCCTGGGGAGACTCCAGAAGTACTCCCAAGATCCATGTCAGCACTGGAGAGGAATCCTCAGGTTCCGGCACGGACTGCACACTAGGTCTTAGGCCCCGGCATCGACGGGAGAGAATCCCGAGAGGCCCCCGTGCAAACTCGGCTTGGGGACTGGCCTTTCCTGAGGCCACCAGAGCAGGTCCCTGAGGTCCCCGTCGTAAGTCAACAGCACCTGCCGCAACTCGAGTAAATCTAGGAGGTTCTCCCCTCCAGGCGAGATGAGGCCCATTTCCGCTGAGGCGTCTCGAGGTTAATCACACCTAACCTCTGGAACTTCCAAAGGGTCCTTCACACCCTTGCTGCATCTCAAGAAGTTCCCCCGACATACCCGTCTACACTCGAGAGGAAGTACGAGTGTCCCGCCCTCATCTAGAGGAGCCCCATTTACGCCTACTAGCTCGAGAGAAGGGATCCTTTCCTTGCGTGTTCGGGTAAAAAAATTCTCCGGTGTTCCCGTCGCAACTCAAGAGGAGGCCCTCTCCACAGGAAAGGCGAGAGGAACTCCAGGGTCGTGCCACCATTCCCAGAGACCCCCACGAATGTCTCAGTCCATTCTAGGGAAACCTGTTTCCCTGCACTGCCTCGACTTTCATGCCGAGGGAACGACTCACACCACGGTGGCACGTGGTACAAACCTGTGGGAAAGCCTCGTGGGAAAGCCTCGAGCGATACCCACAGATCCCTAGATCCACGGAAAGGGAAGCGTGAATCTGCTGCTTCAGCTCGGGAGGAAAGAGCACGTGCATGCCCCCACTCGAGACGAGGACTGACTCCCTGGGGAGACTCCAGAAGTACCCCAAGATCCATGTCAGCACTGGAGAGGAATCCTCAGGTTCGGCACCGACTCTTCTCAAGAACTTAGGCCCCGGCATTGAAGGGAGAGGAATCCCGAGAGGCCCACGAGCAAACTCGCATGGGGACTGGCCTTTCCTGATGCCACCAGAGCGGGTCCCTGAGTTCCCCGTCGTCAATCGAGAGCACCTGTCACAACTTGAGAAAATCCTGGAGGTTCTACCCTCCAGGCCAGATGAGGCCCGTTTTCCGCTGAGGCGTCTGGAGGCTAATACACCTGGCCTCTGGAACTCCTACGGGTTCTACACACACTTGCTGGCAACTCAAGAAGTTCCCCGACATAACCGTCTCCCATCAAGAGGAAGAACGAGAGTCCGCCCACATCCAGAGGAGCCCGTTTCCGCCTCATAGCTTGAGAGCAGGGATCCCTTCAATGCGTGGTCAGGAAAAGAATTCCCTGCGTTACCGTTGCATCTCAAGAGGAGGTGCTCTCCACAGGAAAGGGGAGAGGAACTCCAGGGTCGTGCCACCATTCCCAGAGTCCCCCCAGATGTCTCCGTCCATTCCAGGGAAACCTGTTTTCCCTTCACTGCCTCGACTTTCAAGCCGAGCATCGA
>NW_017192987.1:0-10026 GCF_001704415.2 Capra hircus
CTCGAGTTGCAGCAGGTGCTCTCGACTTACGACGGGGACCTCAGGGACCGCCGCTCTGGTGGCCTCAGGAAAGGCCAGTCCCAATGCGAGTTGCTTGCGGGCCTCTCAGGATTCCTCTCCGTCGTTGCCAAGGGCCTAAAAATCTTGTGCGGAGTCAGTGCCGGAACCTGAGGATTCCTCTCCCTGACTGACTGTGGATCTTGGGTAATTCTGGAGTCTCCCAGGGGAGTCAGTCCTCGTCTCGAGTCAGGGCATGCACGGGCGCTTTCCTCCCGAACAGTAGCAGCAGTGTCATGCTTCCCTTCGCATGGATCAAGGGATCTGTGGGTTACCCTCGAGGCTTTCCCACGACGCTTTCCCACAGGGCTGTCCCACGTGCCACCGTGGTGTGACTCGATCCTCGGCTTGAAAGTCGAGGCGGTGCAGGGAAAACAGGATTCCCTGGAATGGACTGAGACATCTGGGGACGCTGGGAATGGTGGCACGACCCTGGAGTTCCGCTCGCTTTTCCTGTCGAGAAGGGCGTCCACTTGAGATGCGACGGGAAAACGGGAATTCTTTCCCCACCACGCAGGAAACGGATCCCTTCTCTCGAGCTATGAGGCGGAAACGGGATCCTCTGGATGTGGGCGGGACTCTCGTGCTTCCTCTCGAGTGGAGACGGGTATGTCGGGGAACTTCTTGAGTTGCAGCAAGGGTGTGAAGGACCCTTTGGAATTTCCCGATGTTAGATGTGATTAGCCTCGAGAGGCCTCAGCGGAAATGGGCCTCATCTCGCCTGGAGGGGAGAAACTCCTGGATTTTCTCGAGTTGCGGCAGGTGTTCTCGACTTAACGACGCGGACCTCAGGGACCCGCTCTGGTGGCCTCAGGAAAGGCCAGTCCCCAAGCGTGTGCTCGGGGCCTCGGGATTCCTCTCCCGTCGATGCCGGGGAATAAGACCTTGTGTGGAGTCGGTTCCGGAACCTGAGGATTCCTCTCCCAGTGGCTGACATGGATCTTGGGGTACTTCTGGAGTCTCCCCAGGTGAGTCAGTCCTCATCTCGAGTGAGGGCAATGGACGTGCGCTTTCCTCCCGAGCTGTAGGCAGCAGTGTCACGCTTCCCTTCGCGTGGCCTCAAGGGATCTGTGGCTTTCTCCTCGAGGCTTTCCAGGAGGCTTTCCCATGAGGCTTTCCCACAGGGCTGTCCCAGGTGCCACCGTTGTGTGAGTGGATCCTCGGCTTGATAGTCCGTGGCAGTGCAGGGAAAACAGTTTTCCCTGGAATGGACTGAGACATCGGGGGTACTCTGGGAATGGTGGCACGACCCCTGGAGTTCCTCTCGCCTTTCCTGTGGAGAGCGCACTCCTCTTGAGATGCGACGGGAACACCGGGAATTTCTTTCCCCGACCAGGAGGGAAAGGATCCTTCCTCTCGAGCTAGGAAGCAGAAACGGGGCTCCTCTGGATGTGGGCGGGACTCTCGTGCTTCCTCTCGAGTGGAGACGGGTATGTCGGGGAACTTCTTGAGTTGCAGCCAAGGGTCTGAAGGACCCTTTGGAAGTTCCAGATGTTAGATGTGATTAGCCTCGTAGACGCCTCAGCGGAAATGGGCCTCAGCTCGCCTGGAAGGGAGAACCTCCTGGATTTTCTCGAGTTGCGGCAGGTGCTCTCGACTTACGACGGGGACCTCAAGGACCCGCTCTGGTGGCCTCAGGAAAGGCCAGTCCACATGCGAGTTGCTCGGGGGCCTCTCGGGATTCCTCTCCCGTCGATGCCCGGGGCCTAAGATCTTGTGTGGAGTCGGTGCTGGAACCTGAGGATTCCACTCCAGTGCTGACATGGAACTTGGGGTACTTCTGGAGTCTCCCCAGTGGAGTCAGTCCTCGTCTCGAGTCGGGACATGCACGTACGCTTTCTTCCCGAGCTGTAGCAGTAGTGTCAGCGCTTCCCTTCGCGTGGATCAAGGGATCTGTGGCTTCTCCCACCAGGCTTTCCCACGAGGCTTTCCCACAGGGCTGTCCCCCATGCCACCGTGGTGTGAGTCGATCCTCGGTCCTGAAAGTCGAGGCAGTAGCAGGGAAAACAGTTTTCCCCTGGAATGGACTGAGACATCTGTGGGACTCTGGGAATGGTGGCACGACACTGGAGTTCCTCTCGCCTTTCCTGTGGAGAGCGCCTCCTCTTGAGATGGCGACGGGAACGCCAGGAATTCTTTCCCCACCACGCAGGGAGAGGATCCCTCCTCTCGAGCTAGGAGGCGGAAACGGGGCTCCTCTGGATGTGGGCAGGACTCTCGTGCTTCCTCTGGAGTGGAGACGGGTATGTCAGGGAACTTCTTGATTTGCAGCAAAGGTGTGAAGGACCCTTTGGAAGTTCCAGAGGTTTATGTGTGATTAACCTTGAGACGCCACAGCGGAAATGGGCCTCATCTCGCCTGGAGGGGAGAACTCTTTGGATTTTCTCGAGTTACCCCAGGTGCTCTCGACTTACGACGGGGACCTCAGGGACCCGCTCTGGTGGTCTCAGGAAAGGCCAGTCCCCATGCAAGTTGCTCAGGGGCCTCTCAGGATTCCTCTCCCGTCGATGCCGGGGCCTGAGCCTTGTGTGGAGTCGGTGCCGGCACCTGAGGATTCCTCTCCAGTGCTTACATGGATTTTGAGGTACTTCTGGAGTATCCCCAGGGGAGTCAGTCCTCGTCTCGAGTGGGGGCATGCACGTGCGCTTTCCTCCCGAGCTGTAGCAGCAGTGTCACGCTTTCCTTCGCGTGGATCATGGGATCTGTGGCGTTCCATCGAGGCTTTCCTCGAGGGTTTCCCACAAGGCTGTCCCTCGTTGCTTCGTGGTGTGATTTGATCCTCGGCTTGAAAGTCGAGGCAGTGCAGGGAAAACAGGTTTCCCTGGAATGGACTGAGACATCTGGGGTACTCTGGGAATGTGGCACGACCCTGGAGTTCCTCTCGCCTTTCCTGTGGAGAGCGCCTCCACTTGAGATGCGACGGGAACGCCGGGAATTCTTTCCCGACCACGCAGGGAAAGGATCCCTCCTCTCCAGCTATGAGGCGGAAACGGGGCTCCTCTGGATGTGGGCGGGACTCTCGTGCTTCCTCTCGAGTGGAGACGGGTATGTCGGGGAACTTCTTGAGTTGCAGCAAGGGTGTGAAGGACCCTTTGGAAATTCCAGAGGATAGGTGTGATTAGCCTCGAGAGGCCTCAAGAAAATGGGCCTCATCTGGCCTGGAGGGGAGAACCTCCTGGATTTTCTCGAGTTGCGGCAGGTGCTGTCGACTTACGTCGGGGACTTCAGGGACCAGATCTGGTGGACTCAGGAAAGGCCAGTCCCCTTGCGAGTTGCTCGGGGGCCTCTTGGGTTTCCTCTCCCGTCGATTCCGGGGCCTAAGACCTTGTGTGGAGTCGGTGCCGGAACGTGAGGATTCCTCTCCAGTGCGGACATGGATCTTGGGGTTCTTCTGGAGTCTCCCCAGGTTAGTCAGTCCTAGTCTCGAGTGGGGGCATGCACGTTCAATTTCCTCCCGATCTGTGGAAGCAGTGTCACACTTCCCTTAGCATGTATCAAGGGATCTGCAGCTTTCCCTGGAGGCTTTCCAATGAGGCTTTCCCACGAGGATTTTCCTCAGGGCTGTCCCACGTGCCACCGTGGTGTGAGTCGATCTTCGGCTTCAAAGTCGAGGCAGTGCAGGGAAAACAGGTTTCCCTGGAATTGACAGAGACATCTGGGGGACTCTGGGAATGGTGGAACGACCCTGGAGTTTCTCTAGCCTTTCCTGTGGAGAGGGCCTCCTCTTGAGATGCGACTGGAACGCCGGGAATGCTTTCCAGACCACGCAGGGAAAGGATCCCTCCTCTCGAGCTATGAGGTGGAAACAGTGCTCCTCTGAAAGTGGGCGGGAAGATCTTGATACTCTCGAGTGGAGACGGGTATGTCAGAGAACTCCTTGAGTTGCAGCAAGGGTGTGAAGGACCCTTTGGAAGTTCCAGAGGTTAGGTGTGATTAGCCTCGAGATGCCTCAGCGGAAATGGGGCTCATCTCGCCTTTAAGGATGCCAAGATCCATGTCAGCACTGGAGAGGAATCCTCAGGTTCTGGCAACAACTCCACACTAGGTCTTAGGCACCAGCATCGACGGGAGAGGAATCCCCAGAAGACGCCAAGCAACTCGCATGGGGACTGGCCTTTCCTGATACCAGCATGGCGGGTCCCTGAGGTCCCCATCGTAAGTCGAGAGCACCAGCCGCAACTCGAGAAAATCGAGGAGGTTCTCCCCTCCAAGCGAGATGAGGCCCATTTCCGCTGAGGCGTCTCGAGGCTAATCAAACCTAAACTCTGGAACTTCCAAAGGGTCCTTCACACCCTTGCTGCAACTCAAAAAGTTCCCCGACATACCCGTCTGCACTCGAGAGGAAGCACGAGAGTCCCGCCCACATCCAGAGGAGCCCCGTTTCCGACTCCTAGCTCGAGCCTAGGGATCCTTTCCCTGCGTGGTCGGGAAAGAATTCCCGGTGTTCCCGTCGCATCTCAAGAGGAGGCGCTCTCCACAGGAAAGGCGAGACGAACTCCAGCGTCGTGCAACCATTCCCCGAGTACCCCAGATATCTCAGTCCATTCCAGGGAAACCTTTTTACCCTGCACTGCCTCGACTTTCAAGCCGAGGATCGACTCACACCACGGTGGTACGTGGGACAGCCCTGTGGGAAAGCCTCGTGGGAAGCCTCGTGGGAATGCCTCGAGGGAATGCCACAGATCCCTTGATCCACGCGAAGGGAAGCGCGACAATGCTGCTACAGCTCGGGAGGAAAGAGCACGTGCATGCCCCCACTCGAGACGAGGACTGACTCCCCTGGGGAGACTCCAGAAGTACCCCAAGATCCATGTCAGCACTGGAGAGGAATCCTCACGTTTCGGCACCGACTTCACACTAGGTCTTAGGCCCCGGCATCGACGGGAGAGGAATCCCGAGAGGCCCCCGAGCAACTCGCATGTGGACTGGCCTTTCCTGAGGCCACCAGAGCGGGTCCCTGAGGTCCCCGACGTAAGTCGAGAGCACCTGCCGCAACTCAAGAAATTCCAGGAGGTTCTCCCCTCCAGGCGAGATGACGCCCATTTCTGCTGAGGCGTCTCGAGGCTAATCACACCTAACCTCTGGAACTTCCAAAGGGTCCTTCAACCCTTTCTGCAACTCAAGAATTTCCCCGATATACCCGTCTCCACTCGAGAGGAAGCTCGAGAGTCCCGCCCACATCCAGAGGAGCCCCGTTTCCGCCTCCTAGCTCGAGAGGAGGGATCCTTTCCCTTCGTGGTCGGGAAAGAATTCCCGGTGTTCCCGTCGCATCTCAAGAGGAGGCGCTCTCAAAAGGAAAGGCGAGAGGAACTTCAGGGTCGTGCCACCATTCCCAGAGTCCCCCAGATGTCTCAGTCCATTCCAGGGAAACCTGTTTTCCCTGCACTGCCTCGACTTTCAAGCCGAGGATCGACACACACCACGGTGGCACGTGGGACAGCCCTGCAGTACAGCCCTGAGGTAAAGCCTCGTGGGAAAGCCTCGACGGAAAGCCACAGATCCCTTGATCCACGCGAAGGAAAGCGTGACACTGCTGCTACAGCTTGGGAGGAAATCGCACGTGCATGCCCCCACTCGAGACGAGGACTGACTCCCCTGTGGAGACTGCAGAGGTACCCCAAGATCCATGTCAGCACTGGAGAGGAATCCTCAGGTTCTGGCACCCACTCCACACAAGGTCTTAGGCCCCGGCATCGACGGGAGAGGAATCCCGAGAGGCCTCCGAGCAACTCGCGTGGGGACTGGCCTTTCCTGAGGCCTCCAGAGCGGGTCCCTGAGGACCCTGTCCTAAGTGGAGAGCACCTGCCGCAACTGGAGAAAATCCAGGAGGTTCTCCCCTCCAGGCGAGATGAGGCCCATTTCCGCTGAGGCGTCTCGAGGCTAATCACACCTAAACCTCTGGAACTTCCATAGGGTTCTTCACACCCTTGCTGCAACTCAAGAAGTTCCCCGACATACCTGTCTCCACTCGAGAGGAAGCACGAGGGTCCGCCCACATCCAGAGGAACCCCGTTTCCGCCTCACAGCTAGAGAGGAGGTATCCTTTCCCTGCGTGGTCGGGAAAGAATTCCCGGTCTTCCCGTCACAACTCAAGAGGAGGCGCTCTCAACAGGAAAGGTGAGAGAAACTCCAGGGTCGTGCCACCATTCCCAGAGTACCCCAGATATCTCAGTCCATTCCAGGGAAACCTGTTTTCCCTGCACTGCCTCGACTTTCAAGCCGAGGATCGACTCACACCACGGTGGCACGTGGGACAGCCCTGTGGGAAAGCCTCGTGAGAAAGCCTCATGGGAAAGCCTCGAGGGAAAGCCACTGATCCCTTGATCCACTCGACGGGAAGAATGACACTGCTGCTACAGCTCGGAAGGAAAGCGCTCTTCAATGCCCCCACTCGAATGAGGACTGACTCCCCTGGGGAGACTCCCGAAGTACCCCAAGATCCATGTCAGCACTGGAGAGGAATCCTCAGGTTCCGGCACCGACTCCACACATCGTCTTAGGCCCCGGCATCGACGGGACAGGAATCCCGAGAGGCCCCCGAGCAACTCGCATGGGGACTGGGCTTTCCTGAGGCCACCAGAGCGGGTCCCTGAGGTCCCCGTCGTAAGTCGAGAGCACCTGCCGGAACTCGAGAAAATCCAGGAGGTTCTCCCCTCCAGGAGAGATGAGGCTCATTTGCGCTGAGGCCTCTGGAGGCTAATCACACCTAACCTCTGGAACTTCCAAAGGGTCCTTCACACCCTTGCTGCAACTCAAGAAGTTCCGCGATATACCCGTCTCCACTCAATAGGAAGCGCGTGAGTCCCGCCCACATCCAGAGGAGCCCCGTTTCCGCCTCCTAGCTCGAGAGGAGGGATCCTTTCCCTGCGTCGTGGGGAAAGAATTCCCCGCGTTGCCGTCTCATCTCAAGAGGAGGCGCTCTCCACAGGAAAGGCGAGAGGAACTCCAGGGTCGTGCCACCATTCCCAGAGTCCCCCAGATGTCTCAGTCCATTCCAGGGAAACCTGTTTTCCCTGCACTGCCTCTACTTTCAAGCCGAGGATCGACTCACACCACGGTGGCACGTGGGACAGCCCTGTGGGAAAACATTCTGGGAAAGCCTCCAGGGAAAGCCTCAAGGGAAAGCCACAGATCCCTTGATCCACGAGAAGGGAAGCGTGACACTGCTGCTACAGCTCGGGAGGAAAGCGCAGGTGCATGCCCCCACTCGAGACGAGGACTGACTTCCCTGGGGAGACTCCAGAAGTACCCCAAGATCCATGTCAGCACTGGAGAGGAAACCTCAGGTTCTGGCACCGACTCCACACAAGTTCTTAGGCCCCGGCATCGACGGGAGAGGAATCCGGAGAGGCCCCCGAGCAACTCGCATGGGGACTGGCCTTTCCTGAGGCCACCAGAGCGGGTCCCTGAGATCCCCGACTTAAGACGAGAGCACCTGTCGGCAACTCGAGAAAATTCAAGAGGTTCTCCCCTCCAGGCGAGATGAGGCCCATTTCCGCTGAGGCGTCTTGAGGCTAATCACATCTAACATCTGGAACTTACAAAGGGTCCCTCACACCCTAATGCAACTAAAGAAGTTCCCCGACATACCCGTCTCCATTCAAGAGGAAGCACGAGAGTCCCGCCCACAAACAGAGGAGCCCCATTTCCGTCTCCTAGCTCGAGAGGAGGAATCCTTTCCCTGCGTGGGGGGAAAGAATTCCCCGCGTTCCCATTGAATCTCAAGAAGAGGCGCTCTCCACAGGAAAGGCGAGAGGAACTCCAGGGTCGTGCCACCATTCCCAGAGACCCCAGAATTCTCAGTCCATTTCAGGGAAACCGGTTTTCCCCTGCACTGCCTCTACTTTCAAGCCGAGGATCGACTCACACCACGGTGGCACGTGGGACAGCCCTGTGGGAAAGCCTCGTGGGAAAGCCTCGTGGGAAAGCCTCGAGTGAAAGCCACAGATCCCTTGATCCACCGCGAAGGTAAGTTTCGACACTGCTGCTACAGCTCGGGAGGAAAGCGAACGTGCAGGTCCCCACTCGAGATGAGGACTGACTCCCTTGGGGAGACTCCAGAAGTACCCCAAGATCCATGTCAGCACTAGAGAGGAATGCTCAGGTTCCGGCAGCGACTCCACACAAGATCTTAGGCCCCGGCATCGACGGGAGAGGAATCCCGAGAGGCCCCCCGAGCAACTCGAATGGGGACTGGCATTTCTTGAGGCCACCAGAGCGGGTCCCTGAGGTCCCCGTCGTAAGTCGAGAGTGCCTGCCACAACTAGAGAAACTCCAGGACGTTCTCCCCTCCATGCGAGATGAGGCCCATTTCCAGTGAGGCGACTTGAGGCTAATCACATCTAACATCTGGAACTTTCCAAAGGGTCTTTCACACCCTTTGCTGCAACTCAAGAAGTTCCCCGACATACCCATTTCCACTCGAGAGGAAACACGCGAGTCCCGCCCACATCCAGAGGAGCCCCGTTTCCCCCTCCTGGCTCGAGAGGAGGGATCCTTCCCTGCCGTGATCGGGAATAAATTCCCGGCTTTCCCGTCGCATCTCAAGAGGAGTCGCTCTCCACAGGAAAGGAGAGAGGAACTCCAGGGTCGTGCCACCATTCCCAGAGTCCCCCAGATGCCTCAGTCCATTCCAGGGAAACCTGTTTTCCCTGCACTGTCTCGACTTTCAAGCCGTGGATCGACTCACACCAGGGTGGCTCGTGGGACAGCCCTGTAGGAAAGCCTCGTGGAAAAGCCTCCTGGGAAAGCCTCGAGGAAAAGCCACAAATCCCTTGATCCACGCGAAGGGAAGTGTGACACTGCTGCTACAGCTCGGGAGGAAATCGCACGTGCATGCCCCCACTCGAGACGAGACTGACTGTCTACCCTGGGGAGACTCCAGAAGTACCCCCAAGATCCATGTCAGCACTGGAGAGGAATCCTCAGGATCTGGCACCGACTCCACACAAGGTCTAAGGCCCCGGCATCGACGGGAGAGGAATCCCGAGAGGCCCCGAGCAACTGCATGGGGACTGACCTTTCCTGAGGCAACCAGGGCGGGTCCCTGAGGTCCCCGTCGTAAAGTGGAGAGCACCTGCCACAACTCGAGAAAATCCAGGAGGTTCTCCCCTCCAGGAGAGATGAGGCCCATTTCCGCTGAGGCGTCTGGAGGCTAATCACATCTGACAACTGGAACTTCCAAAGGGTCCTTCACACCCTTTTGCAACTCAAGAAGTTCCCCGACAAACCAGTCTCCACTCGAGAGGAAGCACGAGAGTCCCGACCCACATCCAGAGGAGCCCCGTTTCCGCCTCCAAGATCGAGAGGAGGAATCCTTTCCCTGCGTGGTGGGAAAAGAATTCCGGCGTTTCCGTCGCATCTCAAGAGGAGGCGTTCTATACAGGAAAGGCGAGAGAAACTCCAGGGTCCTGCCACCAATTCCCAGAGTTCCGAAGATGTCTCAGTCCATTCTTGGAAACCTGTTTTCCCTTCACTGCCTCCACTTTCAAGCCGAGGATCGACTCACACCACGGTGGCACGTGGGACAGCCCTGTGGGAAAGCTCGTGGGAAAGCCTCGAGGAAAAGCCACAGAACCATTGATTGACGCGAAGGAAAGCGCAACACTGCTGCTACAAATAGGGATGAAAGCGCACGTGCATCCCCCCACTCGAGACGAGGACTGACTCCGCTGGGGAGACTCCAGAAGTACCCAAGATCCATGTCAGCACTGGAAAGGAAACCCTCAGGTTCCGGCACCGACTCCAAGCAAGGTCTTAGGCCCTGGCATCGACGGGATTGGAATCCCGTGAGGCCCCCTAGCAACTCGCATGGGGACTGGCCTTTCCTGAGGCCACCAGAGCGGGTCCCTGAGGTCCCCGTCGTAAGTCGAGAGCACCTGCCGCAACTCGAGAAAATCCAGGAGGTTCTCTCCTCCAGGCGGATGAGAGGCCCATTTCCGCTGAGCGTCTCGAGGCTAATCACACCTA
>NW_017192988.1:0-10025 GCF_001704415.2 Capra hircus
ATCCAGAGGAGCCCCGTTTCTGCCTCCTAGCTCGAGAGGAGGGATCCTTTCCCTGCGCCGTGTCGCGGAAACAATTCCCGGCATTCCCGTCGAACCTCAAGAGGAGGCGCTCTCCACAGGAAAGGCGAGAGGAACTCCAGGGTCGTGCCACCATTCCCAGAGTCCCCCAGAAAATCTCAGTCCATTCCAGGGAAACCTGTTTTCCCTGCACTGCCTCGACTTTCAAGCTGAGGATCGACTCACACCACGGTGCACGTGGACAGCTCTGTGGGAACGCCTCGAGGGAAAAGCCTCGTTGGGAAAGCCTCGTGGGAAACCCTCGTGGGAAAGCCTCGAGGGAAAAACCACAGATCCCTTGATCCACAGCGAAGGGAAGCGTGACACTGCTGCTACAGCTCGGAAGGAAAGCGCACGTGCATGCCCCCACTCGAGACGAGGACTGACTCCCACTGGGAGACTCCAGAATTACCCCAAGATCCATGTCAGCACTGGAGAGGAATCCTCAGGTTCAGGCACCGTCTCCACACAAGGTCTTAGGCCCTCAGGCATCGACGGGAGAGGAATCCCGAGAGGCCCCGAGCAACTCGCATGGGCACTTAGGACCTTTCCTGAGGCCACCAGAGCGGGTCGCCTGAGGTCACCCGTCGAGTCGAGAGCACCTGCCGCAACTCGAGAAAATCCAGGATGTTCTCCCCTCCAGGCGAGATGAGGCCCATTTCCGCTGAGCCGATCTCGAGGCTAATTACACCTAACCTCTGGAACTTCCAAAGGGTCTTTCACACCCTTGCTGCAACTCAAGAAGTTCCCCGACTTACCCGTCTCCACTCGAGAGGAAGCACGAGAGTCCGCCCACATCCAGAGTAGACCCGTTTCCGCCTCCTAGCTCGAGAGGAGGGATCCTTTCCCTGCGTGGTCGGAAAGAATTCCCAGCGTTCCCGTCGCAAGTCAAGAGGAGGCGCTCTCCACAGGAAAGGCGAGAGGAACTCCAGGGTCGTGCCACCATTCCCAAAGTCCGCCAAATGTCTCAGTCCTTTCCAGGGAAACCTGTTTTCCCTGCACTGCCTCCACTTTCAAGCCGAGGATCGACTCACACCACCGGTGGCACGTGGGACAGCCCTGTGGGAAAGCCTCGTGGGGAAAGCCTCGTGGTAAAGCCTCGAGGGAAAGCCCACAGATCCCTTGATCCACGCAGAAGGGAAGCGTGACACTGCTGCTACAGCTCCGGACGAAAAGCGCACGTGCATTCCCCCTCTCGAGAAGAGGACTGACTCCCCTGGGGAGACTGCAGAAGTACCCCAAGATCCAATGTCAGAACTGGAGAGAAATCCTCAAGTACCGGCACCGAATCCACACAAGATCTTAGGCCCCGGCATCGACGGGAGAGGAATCCTGAGAGGCCCCCGAGCAACTCGCATGGGGACTGGCCTTTCCTGAGGCCACCAGAGTGGGTCCCTGAGGTCCCCGTCGTAATTCGAGAGCACCTGCCGCAACTGGAGAAAATCCAGGAGGTTCTCCCCTCCAGGCGAGATGAGGCCCATTTCCGCTGAGGCGTCTCGAGGCGAATCACACCTAACCTCTGGAACTTCCAAAGGGTCCTTCACACCCTTGCTGCAACTCAAGTAGTTCCCCGCCATACCCGTCTCCACTCGAGAGGAAGCACGAGAGTCCCGCCAACATCCAGAGGAGCCCCGTTTCCGCCTCCCAGCTCGAGAGGAGCGATCCTTTACCTTCGTGGTCGGGAAAGAATTCCCGGCTTTCCCGTCGCATCTCAAGAGGAGGCGATCTCCACAGGAAAGGCGAGAGGAACTCCAGGGTCGTGCCACCATTCCCCGAGTTCCCCAGATGTCTCAGCCAATTCCTGGGAAACCTGTTTTCCCTGCACTGCCTCGAATTTCAAGCCGAGGATAGACTCACACCACGGTGGCACGAGGGACAGCCTCGTGGGAAAGCCTCGTGGGAAAGCCTCGAGGGAAAGCCTCGAGGGAAAGCCACAGATCCCTTGATCTACGCGAAGGGAAGATTGCCACTGCTGCTACAGCTCGGTAGGAAAGCACAAGTGCCTGCCACCACTCGAGACGAGGACTGACTCCCCTGGGGAGACTCCAGAAGTACCCCAAGATCCATGTCAGCACTGGAGAGTAATCCTCAGGTTCCGGCACCGACTCCACACAAGGTCTTAGGCCCCGGCATCGACGGGAGAGGAATCCCGAGAGGCCCCGAGCAACTCGCATGGGGACTGGCCTTTCCTGAGGCCACCAGAGCCGTTCCCTGAGGTCCCCGTCGTAAGTCGAGAGTATCAGCCGCAACTCGCGAAAATCCAGGAGGATCTCCCTTCAAGGGAGATGAGGCCCATTTCCGCTGAGGCGTCTCGCGGCTATTCACACCTAAACTCTGGAACTACCAAAGGGTCCTTAACACCCTTGCTGCAACTCAAGAAGTTCCCCGACATACCAGTCTCCACTCGAGAGGAAGCACTAGGGTCCCGCCCACATCCAGAGGAGCCCCGTTTCCGCCTCCTTGCTCGAGAGGAGGGATCCTTTCCCTGCGTGGTCGGGAAAGAATTCCCGGCGTTCCCGTCGCATCTCAAGAGGAGGCGCTCTCCACAGGATCGGCGAGAGGACCTCCAGGGTCGTGCCACATTCCCAGAGTCCCCCAGATGTCTCAGTCCATTTCCGGGAAACCTGCTTTCCCTGCACTGCCTCGACTCTCAAGCCGAGGATCGACTCACACCACGGTGGCACGTGGGACAGCCCTGTGGGAAAGCCTCGTGGGAAAGCCTCGTGGAAAAGCCTCGAGGCAAAGCCCCTGATCCGTTCATCAACGCGAAGGGAAGCGCGACACTGCTGCTACAGCTCGGGAGGAAAGCGCACGTGCATGCCCCCACTCGAGACGAGGATTGACGCCCCTTGGGAGACTCCAGAAGTACCCCAAGATCCATGTCTGCACTGGAGAGGAATCCTCAGGTTCCAGGCACCGACTCCACACAAGGTCTTAGGCCCCAGCATCGACAGGAGAGGAATCCCCAGAGGACCCCGAGCAACTCGCATGGGGACTGGCCGTTCCTGAGGCCACCAGAGCGGGTCCCTGACGGCCCATCGTAAGTGGAGACCACCTGCCGCAAATCTGGAATATCCAGGAGGTTCTCCCCTCCAGGCGAAATGAGGCCCATATGCACTGAGGCGTCTCGAGGCTAATCACACCTAAATTCTGGAACTTCCTACGGGTCCTTCACACCCTTGCTGCAACTCAAGAAGTTCCCCGACATACCCGTCTCCACTAGAGAGGAAGCACGAGAGTTCCGCCCACATCCAGAGGAGACCCCGTTTCCGCCTCCTAGCTCGAGAGGAGGGATCCTTTCACCTGCGTGGTCGGGACAGAATTCCCGGCATTCCCATCGCATCTCAGAGGAGGCGCTATCCACAGGAAAGGCGAGAGGAACTCCAGGGTCGTGCCACCATTCCCAGAGTCCCCCAGATGTCACAGTCCATTCCAGGGAAACCTGTTTTCCCTGCACTGCTCGACTTTCAAGTCGAGGATCGAAACACACCACGGTGGCACGTGGGACAGCCCTGTGGTAAGCCTCGTGGGAAAGCCTCGTAGGAAAACGTCGAGGAAATCCACAGATCCCTTGATACACGCGAAGGGAATGCGCGACACTGCTGCTACAGCTCGGAAGGAAAGCGCACGTGCATTCCCCCACTCGAGACGAGGACTGACTCCCCTGGGGAGACTCCAGAAGTACCCCAAGATCCAAGTCAGCACTGGAGAGGAAACCTCAGGTTCCGGCACAGACTCCAAACAAGATCTTAGGCCCCTGCATCGACGGGAGAGGAATCCGAAGAGGCCCCGAGCAACTCGCATGGGACTGGCCTTTCCTGAAGCCACCAGCGGGTGCCTGAGGTCCCCGTCGTAAGTCGAAGAGCACCTGCCGCAACTCGAGAAAATCCAGGAGGTTCTCCCCTCCAGGCGAGATGAGGCCCCATTTCCTGCTGAGGCGTCTCGAGGACTAATCACACCTAACCTCTCGAACTTCCAACGGGTCCTTCACACCCTTGCTGCAACTCAAGAAGTTCCCCGACATAACCGTCATCCCACTCGAGAGGAAGTCACGCAGAGTCCCGCCCTCATCCAGAGGAGCCCCGTGTCCGCCTCCTAGCCCGAGAGGAGGGATCCTTTCCCTGCGAGGTCGGGAAAGAATTCACGGCCTTCCCGTCCCATCACAAGAGGAGGCGCTCTACTCAGGAAAAGCGAGAAGAACTCCAGGGTCGTGCCACCATTCCCAAAGTCCCCAGGATGTCTCAGTCCATTCCAGGGAAACCTGTTTTCCATGCCCTGACTCGACTTTCAAGCTGAGGATCGACTCACACCACGGTGACACGTGGAACAGCCCTTGTGGGAAAGCCTCGTGGGAAAGCCTCGTGGGAAAGCCTCGAGGGAAAGGCCACAGTTCCCTTGATCCACGCGAAGGAAAGCGCAACACTGCTGCTAAAGCTCGGGACGAACGCGCACGTGCATGCCCACACTCGAGACGAGGACTGACTCCACTGGGGAGACTCCAGAAGTACCCCAAGATCCATGTCAGCACTGGAGAATAATCCTCAGGTTCCGGCACTGACTCCACACAAGGTCTAGGCCCCAGCATCGACGGGAGAGGCAACCCGAGTGGCCCCCGAGCAACACAAATGGCGACTGGCCTTTCCTGAGGCCACCAGAGCGGGTCCCTGAGATCCCCGTCGTAAGTCGAGAGCACCTGCCGCAATTCGAGAAAATCCAGGAAGTTCTCCCCTCCAGGCGAGATGAGGCTCAATTCCGCTGAGGCGTCTTGAGGCTAATCACACCTAAACTCTGGAACTTCCAAAGGGTCCTTCACACCCTTGCTGCAACTCAAGAAATTCTCCGACATACCCGTCTCAACTCGAGAGGAAGCACGAGAGTCCCGCCCACATCCAGATGAGCCCCGTTTCCGCCTCCAAGCTCGATAGGAGGGATCCTTTCCCTGCGTGGTCGGGAAAGAATTCCGAGCGTTCCCGTCGCATCTCAAGAGGAGGACCTCTCCACAGGAAAGGCGAGAGGAACTCCAGGGTGGTGCCACCATTGCCAGAGACCCCCACATGTCCAGTCCATTCCAGGGAAACCTGTTTTCCCTGCACTGCCTCGAATTTCAAGCCGAGGATCGACTCACACCACGGTCCACGTGGGACAGCCCTGTGGAAAAGCCTCGTGGGAAAGTCTCGTGGGAAAGCCTCGAGGGAAAGCCACAGATCCCTTGATCCACGGGAAGGGATGGGTGACACTGCTGCTACAGCTCGGGAGGAAAGCGCTCGTGCATGCCCCCACACGAGACGAGGACTGACTCCCCTGGAGAGACTAAGAAGTACCCCAAGATCCATGTCAGCACTGGAGAGGAATCCTCAGGTTCCGGAACTGACTCCACACAAGATCTTAGGCCCCGGCATTGACGGGAGAGGAATCCCGAGAGGCCCCTGAGTAACTCGCATGGGGACTGGCCTTTCCTAAGGCCACCAGAGCGGGACCCTGAGGTCCCCGACATAAGTCGAGAGCACCTGCCGCAACTCGAGAAAATCCAGGAGGTTCTCCCCTCCAGGCGAGATGAGGCCCATTTCCGCTGAAGCGTCTCGAGGCTCATCACACCTAACCTCTGGAACTTCCAACGGGTCCTTCACACCCTTGCTGCAACTCAACAGGTTCCCGGACATACCCGTCTCCACTCGAGAGGAAGCACGAGAGTCCCGCCCACATCCAGAGGAGCCCCGTTTCCGCCTCCTAGCTCGAGAGGAGCAATCGTTACCCTGCGTGGTCGGGAAAGAATTCCCAGCGTTCCCGTCGCATCTCAAGAGGAGGCGCTCTCCACAGGAAAGGCGAGAGGATCTCCAGGGTCGTGCCACCATTCCCAAAGTCCCCCAGATGTCTCAGTTCATTCCAGGGAAACCTGTTTTCCCTGCACTGCCTCGACTTTCAAGCCAAGGATCGACTCACACCACGGAGGCACGTGGGACAGCCCTGTGGGAAAGCCTCCTGGGAAAGCCTCGTGGGAAAGCCTCGAGGGAAAGCCCCTGATCCCTTGATACACGTGAAGGGAAGCGCGACGCTGCTGCTACAGCTCGGAAGGAAAGCGCACGTGCATGCCCCCACTTGAGACGAAGACTGGCTCCCCTGGGGAGACGCCAGAAGTACCCCAAGATCCATGTCAGCACTGGAGATGAATCCTCAGGTTCCGGCACCGACGCCACACAAGGTCTTAAGCCAGCGTGACACTGCTGCTACAGCTCGAGAGGAAAGTGCACGTGCAGGCCCCCACTCGAGACGAGGACTGACTTCCCTGGGGAGACTCAGAAGTACCCCAAGATCCTTGTCAGCACTGGAGAGGAATGCTCAGTTCCCGGCACCGACTCCACACAAGATCTTAGGCCCCGGCATCGACGGGAGAGGAATCCCGAGAGGCCCCCGTGCAACTCGCATGGGGACTGGCCTTTCCTGAGGCCACCAGAGCGGGTCCCTGAGATCCCCGTCGTAATTCGAGAGCACCTGCCACAACTCGAGAAAATCCAGGAGGTTCTCCCCTCCAGGCGAGATGAGGCCCATTTCCGCTGAGGCGTCTCGAGGCTAATCACACCTAACCTCTGGAACTTCCAAAGGGTCCTTCACACCCTTGCTGCAACTCAAGAAGTTCACAGACATATCCGTCTCCACTCGAGAGGAAGCACGATAGTTCCCCCCACTTCCAAAGGAGTCCCGTTTCCGCCTCATAGCTCGAGAGGCGGGATCCTTTCCCTGCGTGGTCGGGAAAGAATTCCTGGCATTCCCGTCGCATCTCAAGAGGAGGCGCTCTCAACAGGAAGAGCGAGAGAAACCCCAGTTTCGTGCCACAATTCCAAGGGACCCCCAGATGTCAGTCCATTCCAGAGGAACTTGCTTTCCCTGCACTGCCTCTACTTTCACGCCAAGGATCCACTCACTACACCATGGAACGTCGGTCAGCCCTGTGGGAAAGCCTCGTCGGAAAGCCTCGAGGGAAAACCACAGATCCCTTGATCCACGCGACGGGAAGTGTGACACTGCTGCTACACTTCCTGAGGAGAGCTCACGAGCATGCCCCCACATGAGATGAGCACAGACTCCCCAGGTGAAACTCCAGAAGAAAGCCAAGATCCATGTCAGCACTGAAGAGGAATCCTCAACTCCAGCCCAGACTCCACACAAGGTCTTAGGCCCCGACATCGACGGGAGAGGAATCCCGAAAGGCCCCCTTGCAACTCCCATGGGCACTGGCCTTTCCTCAGGCCACCAGAGCGGGTCCCTGAGGTCCCCGTTGTAACTCGAGAGACCCTGCCCAACTCTAGAAAATCCAGGAGGTTCTCCCCTCCAGGCGAGATGAGGCCCATTTCCTCTGAGACGTCTGGAGGCTCATCACACCTAAACTCTGGAAATTCAAAAGGGTCCTTGCTGCAACTCAAGAAGTTCCCCGACATACCCGTCTCCACTCATGAGGAAGCACGAAGGTCCCGCCCACATCCAGAGGAGACACCGTTTTGGTATCGAAGCTCGAGATGAGGGATCCTTTCCCTGCTTGGTCAGGAAATAATACCCGCCATTCCGCTCGCATTTCAAGTTGAAGCGCTCTGCACAGGAAAGGCGAGAGGAACTCCAGGGTCGAGCAACCATTCACAGAGTCGCCCAGATATCTCAGTCCATTTCAGAGGAAACTGTTTTCCCTGCACTGCCTCGACTTTCACGGCGAGGATCGACTCTCACCACGGTGGAACGTGGGATAGCCCTGTGGGAAAGCCCCGTGGGAAATCCTCTTGGGAAAGCCTCGAGGGAAAGCCACAGATCCCTTGATCCACGCCTATGGAAGCGTGACACTCCTGCTACAGCTCGGGAGGAAAGCGCACGTGCATGCCCCACTCGAGACAAGGACTGACTCCCCTGGGGAGACTCCAGAAGTACCCCAAGATCCATGTCAGCACTGGAGAGGAATCCTCAGGTTCTGGCACCGACTCCACACAAGGTCTTAGGCCCCGGCATCGACGGGAGAGGAATCCCGAGAGGCCCCCGAGCAATTCGCATGGGGACAGGTCTTTCCTGAGGCCACCAGAGCAGGTCCCTGAGTTCCCGGTCGTAAGTTGTGAGCACCTGCCTCAACTGGAGAAAATCCAGGTGGTTCTTCCCTCCAGGCGAGATGAGGCCCATTTCCCATGAGCCATATTCAGGCTAATCACAACTAACCTATGGAACTTCCAAAGGGACCTTCACACACTTGCTGCAAACTCAAGAAGCTCCCCGACATACCCGTCTCCAGTGGAGAGGAAGCACGAGAGTCCTGCTCACATCCAGAGGAGCCCCGTTTAGCCTCCTAGATCGAGAGGAGGGATCCTTTCCTGCGTGGTGGGGAAAGAATTCCCGGCGTTCCCCTCGCATCTCAAGAGGAGGCCGCTCTCCACAGGAAAGATGAGAGGAACTCCAGGGTCGTGCCACCATTCCCAGAGTCAGCCAGATGTCTCTGTCCATTCCAGGAAACCTGTTTTCCCTGCAATGCCTCGACTTTCAAGCCGAGGATCGACTCACACCACGGTGGCACGTGGGACAGCCCTGTGGGAAAGGCACGTGGGAAAGCCTCGTGGAAAGGCTCGTGGGAAAGCCTCTAGGGAAAGCCACTGATCCCTTGATCCACGCGAAGGGAAGCGTATCACTGCTGCTAGAGCTCGGGAGGGAAGCGCACGTGCATGCCCCCACTCGAGACGAGGACTGACTCCCCTGGGGAGACTCCAGAAGTACCCTAAGATCCATGTCAGCACTGGAGAGGAATCCTCAGGTTCCGGCACCGACTCCACACAACGACTTAGGCCCCAGCTTCGACGGGAGAGGAATCCCGAGAGGCCCCGAGCAACTTGCATGGGGACTGGCCTTTCCTGAGGCCACCAGAGCGGGTCCCTGAGGTCCCCGTCGTAAGTCGAGAGCACATGCCGCAACTCGAGAAAATCCAGGAGGTTCTCCCCTCCAGGCGAGATGAGCCCATTTCCGCTGAGGCGTCTCGATGCTAATCACACCTAACCTCTGGAACTTCCAAAGGGTCCTTCACACCCTTGCTGCAACTCAAGAAGTTCCCCGACATACCTGTCTCCACTCGAGAGGAAGCACGAGAGTCCCGCCCACATCCAGAGGAGCCCGTTTCTGCCTCCTATCTCGAGAGGAGGGATCCTTTCCCTGCCTTGTCCGTCAAGAATTCCCGGTGTTCCCGTCGCATCTCAAGAGGAGGCGCTCACCAAAGGAAAGGCGAGAGGAACTCCAGGGTCGTGCCACCATTCCCAGAGTCCCCCAGATATCTCAGTCCAATCCAGGAAACCTGTTTTCCCTGCACTGACTCGACGTTCAAGTCGAGGATCGACTCACACCACGGTGGCACGTGGGACAGCCCTGTGGGAAAGCCTCGTGGGAAAGCTTCGTGGGAAAGCCTCAAGCGAAAGCAACAGATCCCTTGATCCACGCTATGGAAGCGTGACACTCCTGTTACAGCTCGGGAGGAAAGCGCACGTGAATGCCCCCACTGGAGACGACGGACTGACTCCCCTGGGAAGACTCCAGAAATACCCCAAGATCCATGTCGGCACTGGAGAGAAATCCTCAGGCACTGGCACCGACTCCACACAAGGTCTTAGACTCCAGCATCGACGGGAGAGGTATCCCGAGAGACCCCGAGCAACTCGCATGGGAACTGGCCTTTCCTGAGGCCACCAGAGCGGGTCCCGGAGGTCCCCGTCTTAAGTCGAGAGCACCTGCGGCAACTCGAGAAAATCGAAGAGGTTCTCCCCTCCAGGCGAGATGTAGCCCATTTCCGCTGAGGCGTCTCGAGTCTAATCACACCTAACTCTGGAACTTCCAAAGGGTCCTTCACACCCTTGCTGCAACTCAAGAAGTTCCCCGACATACCCGTCTCCACTCGAGAGGAAGCACGAGAGTCCCGCCCACATCCAGAGGAACCCCCGTTTCCGCCTCCTAGTGGGAGA
>NW_017192989.1:0-10024 GCF_001704415.2 Capra hircus
ATCCTCGGCGTGAAAGTCGAGGCACTGCAAGGAAAACATGTTCCTGTGGAATGAACTGAGACATCTGCAGGACTCTGGGAATGGTGGCACGACCCTGGAGTTCCTCTCGCCTTTCCTGTGGAGAGCGCCTCCTCTTGAGATGCGACGGGGAATGCTGGGAATTCTTTCCCGACCAGGCAGGGAAATTATCCCTCCTCTCGAGCTAGGAGCCGGAAACGGGGCTCCTTTGGATGTGGGCGCGGACCCTCGTGCTTCCTCTCGAGTGGGGACGGGTATGTCGGGAAACTTCTGAGTTGCAGCAAGGGTGTGAAGGACCTTTGGAAGTTCCAGAGGTTAGGTGTGATTAGCCTCGAGACACCTAATGGGAACGGGCCTCATCTCGCCTGGAGGGGAGAACCTCCTTGATTTTCTCGAGTTGCGACAGGTGCTCTCGACTTACGAAGAGGACTTCAGGGACCTGCTCTGGTGGCCTCACAAAGGCCATTCCCCATGCGAGTTGCTAGGGGGCCCTCGGGATTCCTCTCCCTTCAATGCGGGGCCTAAGAGCTTGTATGGAGTCGGGCCTGCAAACTGAGGATTCCTCTCCAGTGCTGACATGGAACGTGGAGTACTTTTGCAGTCTGCACAGGGGAGTCAGTCCTCAGCACGAGTGGGGGCATGCAGGAGCGCTTACCTCCAGAGCTGTAGCAGCAGTGTCACGCTTCCATCGCGTGGTTCAAGGCATCTGTGCTTTCCCTCTAGGCTTTCCCACGAGGCTTTTCCATGGGGCTTTTCCACAGGGCTATCCCACGAGCCACCATGGTGTGAGTCGATCCTCGGCGTGAAAGTCGAGGCAGTGCAGGGAAAACAGGTTCCTCTGGAATGAACTGAGACATCTGGGGTACTCTTTGAAAGGTGGAACGACCCTGGAGTTCCTATCGCCTTTCCTGTGGAGAGGCACTTCCACTTGAGATGCGACGGGAACGCCGGGAATTCTTTCCCGAACAAGCAGGGAAAGGATCCCTCACCTCGAACTATGAGGCGGAAACGGGGTTTCTCTGGATGTGGCCGGAACACCCGTGCTTCCTTTCAAGTGAAGACGGATATGTCGAGGAACTTCTTGAGTTGGAGCAAGGGTGGGAAGGACCCTTTTGGAAGTTCCAGAGGTTAGTGTGTGATTAGCCTCGAGACGCCTCAGCGGAAATGGGCCTCATCTCGCCTGGTGGAGAGAACCTCTTGGATTTTCTCGAGTTGCGGCAGGTGCTCTCGACTTACGACGGGGACCTCAGAGACCCACTCTGGTGGCCTCAGGAAAGGCCAGTCCGCATGCGAGTTGCTAGGGGGCCTCTCGGGATTCCTTGCCTGTCGATTCCGGGCCTACATCCTTCTGTGGTGTCGGGCTGGAACCTGAGGATTCCTCTCTAGTGCCGACATGGATCTTGGGGTACCTCTGGAGTCTCCACAGGGGAGTCTGTCCTCGTCTCGAGTGGGGACATGCACGTCCACATTCCTGCCGAGCTGTAGCAGCGGTGTATGGTTTCCCGTTGCATTGATACAGGGATCTTTGGCTTTCCCTCGAGGATTTCCCACGAGGCTTTCCCACAGGGCTGTCACACGTGCCACCATTGTGTGAGTAGATTCTCTGCGTGAAAGTCGAGGCAGGGCGGGAAATCAGGTTCCTCTTAGTGGACTGAGACTTTTGACGCACTTTTGAAATGGTGGCAGGACCTTCGGAGTTCCTCTCGACTTTCCCGTTGAGAACCACTCCTCTTGAGATGCGACGGGAATGCCGGGAATTCTTTCCTGACGAAGCAGAAAAAGGAACCCTCACCTCGAGCTACAAGGCGGATACGGGTATCCTCTTGATGTTGGCGGGACCCTTGGTGTTCCTCTCGAGTGGAGACGGGGATGCCAGGGAAGTTTTTGAGTCGCAGCAAGGGTGTGAAGGACCCTTTCGACGTTCAAGAGGGAAGGTGTGATTTGCCTAGAAACGCCTCTGTGGAAAAATGGCCTCATCTCGCCTGGAGGAGAGAACCTCTTTGATTTTCTCGAGTTGCGCAGGTCCCACTAGTGTTACGAGGGGGACCTCACGGACCCACTCTTGTGTCCTCAGGAAAGGCGAGTCTCCATGCCAGTTGCGAGGGGCCTCTCTGGATTCCTCTCCAGTCGGAGCAGGGGCCTAAGAACTCGTGTGGAGTCAAGGTCAGAACCTGAGGATTACTCTCCAGTGCTCACATGGATTTGAGGTACTTCTGGAGTCTCCACAGGGAAGTGAGTCCTCCTCTCGAGTGGGGACATGCACTTCCGTTTTCTTCCCGAGCTGTAGCAGCAGTGTCAGGCTTCCCGTCGCCTTGATACAGGGATATGTGGCTTTCCCTCGAGGCTTTCCCACGAGGCTTTCCCACAGGGCTGTCACACGTGTCAGCATTGTGTGAGTCGATTGTCGGCGTGAAAGTCGAGGCAGTGCAGGGAAATCCGGTTCCTCTGGAGTGGACTGAGACATTTGGGGGACTTTGAAATGGTGGCGCAAGCCATGGAGTTCCTCTTGACTTTCCTGTTGAGAGCTCCTCCCCTTGAGATGGGGACAGGAATGTGGGAAACCTTTTCTGCAGGAATATCAGGATCCTACCGAGACATTTGGGGGACTCTTGAAATGGTGGCACGAACCCTGCAGTTCCCCTTGACTTTCCTGTTGAAAGCGCCTCCTATTGAGATGCGACTGGAACGCCGGGAATCCTATCATGACTAAGCAGGGAAAGGAACCCACATCTCGAGCTACGGAAAAAAAAACCTCTTCTTGATTACAGGGTTCTTCGATTGGATATCGAGATGTCTTGAGTGCAGCATCGGTGTGAAGGACCCTTTCGAAGTTCATGTGGGAAGCTATGATTTGCCTCGATATGACTCAGCGGAAAAGGGCCTCATCTCGCCTGGAGGGGAGAACCTCCTGGATTTTCTCGAGTTGGGGCAGGTCCCTCTCGAGCTATGACGGGGACCACAGGGACCCCTCTTGTGGCCTCAGGAAAGACCAGTCTCCATGCGACTTGGGAGGGGTCTCTCAGGATTTCTCTGCGGTTGGTGCTGGGGCCTCAGACATCGTATGGAGTCGAGCCGAAACCTGAGGATTCCTCTCCAGTGGTTACATAAATTTTGTGGTATTTTTGTAGTCTCTAATGGGGAATCAGTCCTGGTCTCGAGTGGGGACATGCACGTCCGCTTTCCTCCGGAGCTGTAGCAGCAGTGTCAGGCTTCCCATCGTGTTTATACAGGAATCTGTGGCTTTCCCTCGAGGCTTTCCCACCAGGCTTTCCCACAGGGCTGTCACACGTGCCAGCGTGGTATGAGTTGATTCTCGGCGAGAAAGTCGAGGCAGTGCAGGGAAATCAGGTTCCTCTGAAGTGGACTGAGAATTTTGGGGGACTATTGTAATTTGGCATGAACCCTGGAGTTCCTCTAGACTTTCTTGTTGATAGCGCCTCCTCTTGAGATGCGATGGGAATTCTGGAAATCCTTTCCCGACGTGGAGTCGAGGCCTGAACCTGAGGATTTCTCTCCAGTGCTGACATGTATCTTGGGGGTTCTTCTGGAGTCTCCACAGGGGAGTCAGTCCTCATCTCGAGTGGGGAAATGCACGTCCGCTATCCTCCTGAGCTGTAGCAGCAGAGTCAGGCTCCGGACGCGTTGATACAGGGTTCTGTGCTTTCCCTCGGTGTTTTCTCGAGAGGATTACCCACAGGGCTGTCACACGTACCACCGTGGTGTGAGTTTAACCTCGGCATGAAATTCGAGGCAGTGCAGGGAAACCAGGCTCCTCTGGAGTGGACTGAGACATTATGGGGACTTTTGGAATGGTGGCACGACCCCTGGAGTTCCTCTCAACTTTCTGTTGAGAGTGTCTCCTGTTGAGCTGCAATGAGAACGGCGGGAATCCTTCCTGGACGAAACAGGGAAAGGAACCGTCATCTCGAGCTACGAAGCGGAAACAGGGCTCCTCTTGATGTTGGCGGGACCCTCGATGTTCCTCTTGAGTAGAGACGGGTATGTCGGGGAATTTCTTGAGTTGCAGCAAGGGTGTGAAGGACCCTTTCGAAGTTCAAGTGGAAGGTGTGGTTTGCCTCCAGACGCCTCAGCGGAAAAGGTCCCCATCACGCCTGGACAGGAGAACTTCCTGGATTTTCTCCAGGTGCGGCAGGTCCCTCACGAGTTACGACGGGGACCTCAGGGACCCGCTCTTGTGGCCTCAGGAAAGGCCTCTCTCCATACGAGTTGCGAGGGCCTCTCCAGATTCCTCTCCAATTGGTGCAGGAGCCGAAGACCTTGTGTGAAGGCGAGGCTGGAAACTGATGATTCCTCTCCAGTGCTGACATGGATCTTGGGATAATTCTGGAGTCTCCACAGGGGAGTCAGTCGTTGTCTCGAGTGGGGACATGCACGTCTGCTTTCCTCCCGAGCTGTAGCAGCAGTGTCAGGCTTCCCGTCTGGAAGATACAGGGATCTGTGCTTTCCCTAGTTGTTTTCACACGAGGATCACCCACGGGTCTCTCACACTTGCCACTGTGGTGTGAGGAGATACTCGTCGTGAAAGTCGAGGCAGTGCAGGGAAATCAGTTTAATCTGGAGTGGACTGAGACATCTGGGGGACTTTGGGAATGGTGGCACAACGCCTTGATTTCTCTCGACTTTCCTGTTGAGAACGCCTCTTCTTGAGATGCGACGGGAACACCAGGAATTCTTTCCCGATAAAGCAGGGAAAGAAACACTCATCTAGAGCTACGAGGCGGAAACGGGGCTCCTCTTGATCTTAGCGTGACCCTCGGTGTTCCTCTCGAGAGGAGAAGGGTATGACGGAGAACTTCTTGAGTTGCAGCAAGGGTGTGAAGGACCCTTTCGAAGTTCAAGAGAGAAGGTTTGATTTGCCTCCAGACGCTTCAGCAGAAAAGGACCTCATCTCGCCTGGAGGAGAGAACCTCCTGGATTTTCTTGAGTTGCAGCAGGTCCCTCTCGAGTTCCAACGGTGATCTCAGGGAACCGCTCTTGTGGCTCAGAAAAGGCCAGTCTCCACGCGAGTTGCGAGGGGCCTCCCAGGATTCCATTCCAATTAGTGCCAGAGCCTAAGATCTCGTGTGGAGTAGAGGCTGGAACCTGAGGTTTTCTCTCCAGTGCTTACGTGGATCTTTGGGCTACTTCTGGAGTCCCCACAGGGGAGTCAGTCCTGGTCTCAAGAGGGGACATGCACGTCCGCATTTCTCCCGAGCTGTAGCAGCAGATCAGGCTTCCCGACGCGTTGATACAGGAATCTGTGGCTTTCTCTCGAGGCTTTCCCACAAGACTTTCCCACAGGTCTGTCACACGTGCCACCGTGGTGTGGAGTCGACACTCGGCGTGAAAAATTGAGGGCAGTGCAGGGAAATCAACTTCCTCTGGAGTGCACTGAGACATTTGGGGGACTTTTGGAATGTTGGCATGACCCATGGAATTCCTCTCGTCTTTCCTGTAAGAGAGCACCTCCTCTTGAGATGCCAAGGGAAAGCCGGGACCCTTTTCAGACGAAGCCAGGGAAAGGAAGCGTCATCTCGAGCTACGAGGCAAAAACGGGTCTCCTCTTGACGTTGCCACGACCCTCGATGTTCCTCTCAAGTTGAGGCGGGTTTGTCGGGGAACTTCATGAGTTGCAGCAAGGGTGTGAAGGTCCCTTTCGAAGTTCAAGAGGGAAGGTGTGATTTTCCTCCAGACGCCTCAGCAGAGAAGGACCTCATCTCACCTGGAGGGGAGAACCCCTGGATTTTCTTGAGTTTGTGGCAGGTCCGTCTCGAGTCAAGACGAGGACCTCAGGAACCCGCTCTTGTGGCCTCAGGAAAGGCCAGTCTCCATGCGAGTTGCGAGGGACCTCTCGGGATTCCTCTCCAGTCGGTGCCAGGGGCCTAAGTCCTCCTGTGTAGTCGAGGTCAGAACCTGAGTTTTCCTCTGCAGTGCTGACATGGATCTTGGGGTACTTCTGGACTCTCCACAGGGGAATCAGTCCTCATCTCTATTGGGGACATGCACGTCAGTTTTTCTCCCGAGCTGTAGCAGCAGTGTCACGCTTCCGTCGCATTGATACAGGGATCTGTGGCTTTCCCTCGAGTCTTTTGCAGGAGGCTTTCCCACAAGGCTCTCACACGTGCCACCGAGCTGTGAGCCGATACTCGGCGTGAAACTCGAGGCAGTGCCGGGCAATCAGGTTCCTCTGGAGTGGACTGAGACATCTGGAGGACTTTTTTCATGGTGGCACGATACCTTGAGTTCCTCTCGACTTTCTTGTTGACTACGCCTCCTCTTGAGATGCGACGGAAATGCCAGGAATCCTTTCCCAACGAAGCAGGGCCAAGGAACCCTCATCTCGAGCTATGAGGTGGAAACGGGGCTCCTCTTGATGTTGGCGGGACCCTCGGTGTTCCTCTGGAGTGGAGACGGGTATGTTGGGGAACTTCTAGAGTTGCAGCAAGGGTGTGAAGGACCCTTTCGAAGTTCAAGCGGCAAGGTGTTCTTTGCCTCGAGACCTCTCAGCGGAAAAGGGCCTCATCTCTCCTGGAGGGGAGAACCTCCTGGATGTTCTTGAGTTGCAGCAGGCCCCTCTCGAGTAACAACTGGACTTCTGGGACCCGCTCTGGTGACCTCAGGAAAGGCCAGTCTCCATGCGATTTGCGTGGGCCTCTCGGGATTCCTCTCCAGTCGGTGCTGGGGCCTAAGATCTCCTGTGGAGTCGAAGCCGGAACCTGAAGATTCATCTCCAGTGCTGACATGGATCTTGGAGGTCCTTCTGGAGTCTCCACAGGGGAGTCAGTCCTCGTCTCGAATGGGGTCATGTGCTGGGAGCCACCATGGGAGATTCCTCCCATGACAAATTCGTGTGGAAGACAACTGCTAAGCAAGGCTTCAGAACTCAACGGGCTCCCTAGGCTTTCTCCAGCATCTACCCCAAAACCAGAATTTGTCTGTTTTACTATTTCATGACTTTCACCAACTTCTCTGACATTAACAGGGTTCTGTTCCTGACCACCTTTCTCTGGAGAAAATCAACTTAGGGCTATAGCTAATAAGTCTCCTGGACATGAGAGAAATATTTCAAATCAAACCCCCTCTGTTAGCATTATTGCTTGCTTCAAGTATATTCAGACACTTGCAGCTACGCATATGATTATTTACCTCCTCCCAACTGTGAGAGGCATGGAGAGCCTAAAACATAGAGCCTTTCAAAGAGTTAAAAGTTATTAGAGTAGTGCTAATGTAGGATTTCATTCTTTGGCCAATGCTTGTTGCTAAGTTCCCATATCTCTAATCCACTGTGCACCTGTGAGTGCATTAGTTAACATAGTTGGAAAGTAAAAAAACAAGCGTAACCTTGAAATTAACCACATCAGACTTTTGAGCTAATTGGTTCTTTCTTGTAACTCACTGCACCTTTCCTTCGTGAGAATGTAACTCTGTTTAAGACTTTTTGAAGCTGACATAGATTAGAAATATAAGAAAAAACATTTCAAGGGGAAATAAGTTTTCTGGTTGAGAAGCCTTTATCAAAAGAGGGTCATAAAATGTTCACAGGCCTCCAAGGCCAGAAGATAATGTATACAATATTTTTTATGGGAAATGTTTGTGGAAAAAATCCTGGTTTCGATAAAGACAAAACAGATGTAATGTTTGGGCTGACTCTGTATGACTTTGCCTAAGTACAAGTAAAGGTATAATAGACCCTTTGGAATATAAAAACAATGGGCCTCGCTTGAAGAAGCTTGGTCGCCCGTGTTTTTCTTTTTCTCTTTCTTTCTCTCTTACTTTCTTTTTCAGGCTCATCTCTTGGAGGATAGAGGCTCCCTGTGTTCACTTATCTGCCCGGGTTTCTAAGACCTGAACGGGAAGAGGTTCTCCATCTTGATTCCCTCAGGAGACCGAGAAGGCAACTGTGGCCTCTGTGAACAGGGCAAACTTCTTGTCTTGAAGTTTTATTGGCTTTCTATGTAAACCAAGGAATATCAGCCTCTTTCTCTCCTCTATTTTCTCATCTACACTATTCTTCCCTTATCTCTCTCTAAATGAATCTCTGACACCGTTTTTTCCTTCAGATTCCCCTGAATCCTTCGGGGGCTGGACCCCAGCAGACATGCACGTCCGCTTTCCTCCCAAGCTGTAGCAGCAGTGCCAGGCTTCCCATCGCGTTGATACAGGGATCTGTGGCTTTCCCAAAGGCTTTCCCATGTGGATTTCCCACAGGGCTGTCACACATGCCACTGTGGTGTGAGTCGATACTCGGCGTGAAAGTCGAGGCAGTGCTTGGAAATAAGGTTCCTCTGGAGTGGACTGAGATATTTGGGGGACTTTTGGAATGGTGGCACGACCCCGAGATATCCTTTCGACTTTCCTGTTGAGAGCGCCACCTCTTGAGATGCGACAGGAACGCCGGGAATTCTTTCCGACGAAGCAAGGAAAGGATCCCTCATCTCGAGCTACGAGGCGGAAACGGGGCTCCTCTTGATGTTGCGGGACCCTCGGTGTTCCTCTCGAGTGGAGACGGGTATGTCGGGGAACTTCTAGAGTTGCAGAAGGGTGAAGGAGCCTTTCGAAGTTCAAGAGGGAAGGTGTCATTTGCCTCGAGACACCTCAGAGGAAAAGAGCCTCATCTCGCCTGGAGGGGAGAATATCCTGGATTTCCTAGAGTTGCATCAGGACCCTCTCGAGTTATGACGGGGACCTCACGGTTCTGTTCTTGTGGCCTCAGGAAAGGTCAGTCAACATGCGAGTTGAGAGGGGCCTATTGGGATTCCTCTCCATTCGTTGCCGGGGCCTAAGTCCTCGTGTGGAGTCGAGGCCGGAACCTGAGGATTTCTCTCCAGTGCTGACATGCATCATGGGGTACTTCTGGACTCTCCACAGCGGACTTAGTCCTCGTCTCGAGCGGCGACATGCCTATCCGTTTTCCGCAGGAGCTGTAGCAGCAGTGTTAGGCTTCCTGTCACGTTGATGTAGGATCTGTGGCTTTCCCACGAGGCTTTTTCACAGGCTCTCACACGTTTCACCATGCTGCGAATCGACCTTCGGTGTGAAAGTCGAGGCAGCACAGGGAAATCAGTTTCCTCTGGAGTGGACTGAGTCATTTTGAGGACTTTTGGAATGGTGGCACGACCCATGGAGTTCCATTCGTCTTTCCTGTTGAGTGCAGCTCCTCTGGAGACACCAAGAGAAAGCCAGGACCCTTTCCAGATGAAGCAGGGAAAGGAACCATAAACTTGAGCTACGAGGCTGTAACGGGCTCCTCTTGATGTAGGCGGGTCGCTAGGTGTTCCTCTCGAGTTGAGGCTGGTATGTCAGGGAACTGCTTGAGTTTCAGGAAGGCTGTGAAGGACCCTTTCGAAGTTCAGAGGGAGGCTTGATTTGCCTGGAGACGCCTCAGCGGAAAAAGGCCTCATCTCGCCTGGAGGGGAGAACCTCCTCGATTTTCTCGAGCTGTGGCAGGTCCCTCTCCAGTTACGACGGGGACATCAGGGACCCGCGCTTGTGGCCTCAGGAAAGGCCAGTCTCCATGTGAGATGCCAGGGGCCTCTCGGGATTCCTCTCCAGTTGGTGCCGGGGCCTAAGACCTCACTTGGAGTTGAGGCCGGAACCTGAGGATTCCTCTGCAGTGCTTACATGGATCGTGGTGTACTTCTGGAGTCACCACAGAGAGTCAGTCCTTGTCTCGAGAGGGAACATGCACGTACGCTTTCCTCCCGAGCTCTAGCAGCCATGTCAGGCTTCCGACGCGTTGAAACAGGAAACTGCGGCTTTCCCTCGAGGCTTTCCCACGAGGCTTTCCGACAGGGCTGTCACACGTGCCACCGTGGTGAGTCGACACTCGGAGTGAAATTCGAGGCAGTGCAGGGAAAATCACGTTCCTCTGGAGTAGACTGAGACATTTTGGGGGACTTTGGAATGGTGGCACGACCCCTGGAGTTCCTTTCGACTTTCCTGTTTTAGCGCCTCCTCTTGAGATGTGACAGGATAGCCGGGATTCCTTTCCGAAGAAGCAGGGAAA